>NC_091130.1:69427660-69731945 GCF_040183065.1 Periplaneta americana | reverse complement strand
GAACTGAGAATGTAACAAGTAACATGACTGACACACAAAAGGTAAAGATGGGGACAAGGATGAATTTTAGACAAATAATTAATTTCAACCATAAGCATTATTACTCACACTCTTATCATTGCCTATAGTTAAAACAAACGGTCGGTGTTATTAAAATGACATGCATATAACTAAATTAATGAACACTTTATGTATAAGCTACAAGCTACATATTATTTTAAATACTGTATATCAGGGTGAAGAAATTTTTGTCATTTGAGAGCCGCCCAAAAATATAGAGGCCAGGAAAAATCCTCCCAACCTGATTCCTATCAATAATAGAGTTGCTACTCGGCACTGACCTCAGTATTAATTTTTCTAAACATGCATATATATGTATGTATCTAATGTCTACCCACTTCACTTTACGTGATTCGGGTTCCGCATATTGCGGATAGATGGCAGGCCTGTGACTCATTTTCTAGTTGCACACCAGTTCAGCAGGCCACGCTGTACATGATGTGTATCTGTGGGAAGTTACGTTGTGTATATGTGTAAGTGTTCATGTAAATGTAGTGTATGGAATGAGTGATGATGAAGTTGAGGAAGGGAGAAGGGGAAACCCGGTGCCAGCACATTTAAATTGTCAAAAATGTTAACGAGATGTATTAGGTATAATAAATGGTAAACACTAGTGTCAGCTACATTTCACAAAGTGCAAAAAATATTCAAATGCATTTACAATGTTATATAATAATGATCTAATTCTGGCATGGTCGTTTGTGATCTGCCTTGTGGTCTTACTAAAAATAAATAAATAAAAAACAAATAAAAACCCCGTCCACAGCCCTTGCAGGATCAAATTTCTTTCTGTACGTCTATTCATATTACACATCATCAAATCACATTAAATGTTTGTTTCTAATGAAAATATGATCTATAATGCTGATTATTTTCAAGACGACTGTGGTGTGGTTTTAAGCTTCTTCAGTGATGTCATGGTAGATGTCATGGGGCTTTTGCAGTAGATTTATGAGTAGTAAGAAAGGAAGGCAAAAAAACAGAAAACAGACTTTTTTGGGCCGAAACTTAAATGCCTGTAACAAAACATGTGCTGTTGTGACATCTGGGAGTTTTGTACCCCTTCTGTATATCTGCATTGTTTCACTGAAAAAAACAAAGATAACTACATGTTACGCAAGAGATCAGATAAAGAAGGGCAGGGACCACTACTATTACTACAGTTGAAGGGAGTTGGGCAAGGAAAGAAAATGAATTACTTATTATTGATATCCTAGAAGGTAAAGCATTTTGTAACAATTCAGATCTTCCATCATGTTAGTAATGACGAGCATGCTCACACTTTACTTCCTTAGGCTAGCATTCAAAATAGAGAGAAATCATTGCCAATGCAATCAAATAAGAAAATAAATTTTCGTTTTCAGTAATGCACACAAAAGAGTTTTTTAATATAATCTCAAAAGTACGGTAAGTGATTTCATTTATAAAAATATATATATTATTTCCCTAACTAATATAGTGTTAAAAGTTGTGCAATCAAGGTGTATAAAAATATACTGTATGGTTTAAGTACATGTACACAAGTAATTTCACCAAATTCACATAAAATAGCTAAGCTTACTCATGGGTTGCAAACACTAATGCCTTTCTATTTACGAAAATGTGTATTAAATATTAATCGGAGTATTATAGAATATTAGTGGCTTATAATATTATCATATTACTTACTTGGCAAATAATAGCAGGTCTACTGTGGAAATGAATTGTCACACTTATGTTTTTGTTTTTGCAAACAATATTGCATTAAATGGACAAGGCAAGAGTTTTTCTTACTAACAAAAAATAAAGTTCTTTAAATTAATCATTTAGCAACACACAAGAAATGCATATTTCTCTCTTCCTCTTTCCTATCCACTTTTATGTATGACAAGCACAAAGAAGCAATATCATTAATTCATAACTTCAATCCGATAACAATCGACTGGTAATAATTTAGGTACTGGTCGGTTTTCCCTCCTTTTATTGTGTCCTACTCAACCACCATTAGCTATAACAGATATTCAGATCGAGGAGATGTTTTGATGCAAGTTCTTGGAATCTTTTAAGTATAAAAACATTTAAGAATTATCCATTTACAAGTGTTCTGTTAAGTACTGACTTGTAAATGAAAATGGGAAGAAAATCATTAGCACAGTACTGTTTCCCATACTATAAACATAAATTTTATTTCAATGTAAATGCCATTGTAAATAGTAAAATATCAAAATCAAACGAGAAAGTTTATTCTGTACATATTACTCGAAAATATGAAGACTTCAAAGGAAAAAATTTGAAAACTTGTGTGTTGTAATTTGCATATGCAAATGCCGATGCAGAATACATTAAAAGTGTTTTAAAAATCACTGCTGTGCTCTTTTTATGTCGCTCGCAGTATATTTAGATAATTAGTATATCTGCTGACAATAATAGCTGAAAGTTTACTCCAAACATTAAATTAATTAATTATCGCGAAATTAATAAGATTTAATATAAAGTATCACTAATTTAACAAATTAATGAGAATATCATCCTGTGGCATAGCATTGTAGTCAGTGGCATCATGCCTACGACCTGCATTATGAAATGAGCACTGGTTCTATGGGGAAATTCTCATGCAATTTCAGCAAGTGTATCAAACCAGTACCCACCCAGCATCATGATGAATTTGGAGAGTTATGATAAGTAGCAAAATTAAATTTTGGAAGCCAGGAGTAAAAACTGAGGAGATCATTGTGCTGACCACATATCGACCCTCCCAAGTACTAACATTGTAACTCAATTTTTTATGGTTTTGAGTTGTCCTATTTAATATGGTCTTAAATTGTTTCTTTTTCTCCCAGTACTATCATTGTATAGCTCTAAACCTCCCCAATTGTATGTAAAATCTTATTGTTATTTTACATATTTGTATACACTAATTTACACAATCATTTTAAAACTTCATTTTCATCTCCTGAAAAATGTAAAAAAGTGAGTTACAATGTTAGTACTTGTGAGGGTCGATATCTCTATTCTGACTGGATAATCGTTCACCTCTGCTGAGGCATGTGGACATGGGGGCAACAGTTCACTAGTCGCTCTTGACTCTTCATGGGCTATTTGCACAACAGACTTATTAAAAATAATATTTGTATATTTATTATCATCATACGGTTTTCAGGTAGTGGTTTCCCTCACATTTCTGCATACGGTCCACCATTACCTTTTATTACATTCAATCACATATCCTAATATACTTCTCCTATCATCTATATCTCCCCATACCTTCCAATTACATAAAGTAAACCCTATTTCTGTCTATTTCTTCATCCTTTCTGATGTACAGTATTTTCAACTCTTCACCTTCTTTATCTTCCCTCAATCCCATTCCCGAATACTATGCAATACTGTCTACCTTTCTCTTATTTACAAACTTTCCCATCTACACCTATTCATCCATCTCTACTACTATCATTGTCATCTTTCATTACTGTTATCCCTAATTTTCTGTTTATCTTAAAACCTTTTTATCTCTGACTAGTATTCATAATTTTTCTACTTTATCATCTACATCAACGGTTCTCAACCTGTGTGTCGCGCAGCCCCACGGAGTGTGTCATAAAATTTTGGAATTGAAAAATACATTTTATGCCATTCAGAAAGTCTCTTTGCGACGCATTTTTTAATTTACATAGCTGTCTTTGATATGGTGCATTTTATTTTGAAACAGACTTTACCAATGAAACGTGAACACTTGCTACAATGCTTAGTTTAATTTTCCTTCCTGGTGATAATTCGAATGAAAGTGAACACCTCCAACAATGCTTAGTAATTCGTTTACTCTTCTCACTAGAGAAACGTTGTGTAACCCACCAAGCTCAGACTTCACATTAATTTAAATAGGCGAGTTTTAAAAAACGATAATAAAAATCTTTTATCTGACATCTAATACAGATACATAGGTTGCGATTTTTGACACATACGTTTGTTTTTTCTAATGCCACTCAAGTTGCTGCTTGTTTCTTAGAATTTTCGACTGCGTGTTAACATCAACCTATCTACAACACTGGATGTCCGATACTGCATAGAAGTTACCAGTGCTTCTTACTGGCAGAACACGCTGGAACAGTGTTCCGGCACATTTTTGTTGCATTTTTTGTGATGCAACCAAAATATGTGTGAATAATTAAGTTTTTTTATATACTTTTACTTGTAAGTCTTAGTTGGATGAAAAGGAGATTAAAAACGACAAAATTTCCCTGCAGTAAACAGTAATCCCCCATCCGCTATAAAATATTCTACACTAACTTCCACCACTTTTTTCTCTACAGGAAAAGCACTGATAGTTGTTGTTGTTATTATTATTATTATTATTATTAATAAGTGTGTCGCGATGTCATCGGCATTCAGTAGTGTGTGTCGTCAGTCAAAAAAGGTTGGGAACCACTGATCTACATTACCGTATATTATTTGTCTCATTTATTGTTCCAATGTTCTAATGTTTGTAATACTTCCTTGCTATTACTTATTCAATTCACTTATCACTTTTTATTGAAAATATTATAAATAATTCAATTCAATTTATAGCTACTTAGACCAGAGATTATTTTTGGCTTCATTCATTAAAGCTTTCTAGAGGTTCTTATCTTCACTTATGTCTTAATGGCCCCTCAGCAAGTGGAGATCGTTCCATTCATCACAACTGTGATCTATCAAGTGGCCTATTTCCTCTTGGATTCTTCTCCATTGCTTTTCTGAGGAGGTTTGTCTAGTTCTCAATGTGGTATAAACAATGATCACTAAAAATTACCTCTGATTATGTTCATCCACAGAGAGTAGTATCTTAAACATTCTTATCATCAATGTAAGGCAAATCTCTTACAAACATACCAATCCCAGTGTGCCACGAGAGTCCAAATCAAACAATATAGATCCACATCTTGCTATAATCATGTTAATGTTCTGCCGCTTACGAAATTTCATATTTAAACACATGGGCCTGCCAACTAAAATTGAAATCATCACTTGCCTTTCCGGCATTATGGGGAAAGTAAAGTGATGTTGCTACATAGATCCATGGCTCAGTAGTCAACATATACCCTGAATATAACAATAACCTTGATATAACAATACAACTTGCCAGAGGCCACAAATATCGTTATAGCCTATGGATGTTTGACTGTAATATGAATGAAGAAAAATTAAAGAATCTTCTTCAAAAATATCCACTATTGCATGACAAAAACAAAAGTACTATTATAATAATTATGCCTGTGATAATGCTTGAAGCAAAATAAGTTGATGGAAATACGAGATAAAAATTAAACTTTATTTTCATACACAATATGTATACTTACTTACTTATGGCTTTTAGAGAACCCAGAGGTTCATTGCCACCCTCACATAAGTCTGCCATTGGTCCCTATCCTCAGCAAGATTAATCCAGTCTCTACCATCAAATCCCACCTCCCTCAAATCCATTTTAATATTATCCTCCAATCTACTCATACGAAAATAAATATTAAATTTTGTTTCATCTTCCAGAAGATAATCAAATAAGGTGAACAATTTTCCGTGTGTATCTCTAGTTAAATATATATATATATATATATATATATATATATATATATATATATACACACATACATCATGAACTCAGTATTTCATTTTCTTGTTTTAGATATTTGTTTTTTTTTTCTTTTTCCTCCTGTTCACATCACTGTGCTGAAGTTATTATGTGATCAATTTAAACTGCAACATGCTTCAGTTTGGTCAGATTCCACTAGATGTGAGCAGCAGCAGACATTTCGATTCGATTGTGCTAAGTTGGAACAAATCTTAAGAATTAAGAAGAAACTATTCAGAAACCAACAATGAGAATGCTATGTTGATGAATTTGTGGCTCGAAATTCTAACTGAAGGAGCTTACTATGTCACCTGAATGTCATCTATTCACTTTTAAACCTACTCAAAAGAGATATCTCAAGATTTACTAAGTAGCTTCCAGAACACTGGATGTGACATAATGTACAGCTACTTAAAGAGTGCAAAGGGAAAATTTCTGACTTTGAAACTCGTCCAAAGTCTTATATGTGTAATAATCAAAGATGTGCATGTATTGTTGCTTAGTCAACTGTCCGAAGACAGGTCTGAACCTCACAAGTGATACCAAGAAGGCCAGGAGATAATGGGGTAGGATGGCCAGTTCCTTTCCCTCTCCACTGCATACATCGCCGACTAGCTACATATTGCACTAGTCAGAATTCAGATGCATACAAACAATTGTTCTTCCTCTGACACATGTTGTCAAGTGAGATGTATTGCCTGATAATAGATGTACATATCAGCCAGAACCTCAATCAGAGGATAATTTGCATGTATGTGATAAATAAACTAAAAATGGGAATCAATGAAGCTTTAGTTAGTTGAGAGGAGTCAGTGACTTCGTTGTTGAGTGCTCAGCATTTTAAAGAAAATAAAAACCAAACAAACCCAACCTAATAGACCTTAGTGCTCTATTATATCGCACACATTCAAGATTAACATGAATTACAGCTTAAGGGGGTTAAGTACAGCTTATAGCAATAAAATTTTGGAAATATTCAACATTTTTTTCCTCCATTACTGTATCTTGTACAATAATGAAAATCAATATGTGTAAAACACTGTCCTTCTGCTATATGAAAAAAATATTTTTAAGATTTAAAAAAATGATTTACTTTTTTTTTTTTTTTTTTTTCAAAATTCAGTTCCCTGTGCAGTGATGAAGCATTTCCCACATAACTAAAAAACATCCAACATCCTGTGATGAAATTTCTTGTATGTATTAATGCATGTCATATCTACAATATGATGCAAGATCATAATATTAGACACAAATCAAGTCATATATTGTGTAGAAATATAAGAAAATTATTTTCCGAATTACACACAAGTGACATTTTGACAGTTATTATACTTCATGTACACATTCTCTGATAACGAATATGAACAAAATCTATCAATTTTAGGATAGATCACTGTACATAGCTATACAGACAAGTCTAAAACCACTTTTTCGATAACAGAAATGCTAAAAATGTATAATCTCCGTGAAAATCTCGAAATAAACATTTTGCAATTTAGCTCTCTCTATACTCTGCATAATTCAAAAGTAAAATTATTGGGTTAACAATGAAGTTGAAGAAAATTCAAGAAAGATCTATCATCAACATGAGAGCTAAAGAACCTTTAAGATTATCCTAAATGTTCTAAATATAGGGAATGAATAAACACATTTCCTTTTGGTTGACAAGTCTTAAGTCTGTCTTGGATGGAACAATTTATGTGCAAGTACCATGGACAGAATGAGCGGTATGGGATGCTGAAATGTAAGTATACAAACATGGTCATATGCAATATCTAATGATTGACTGAAAATTTACATACAGCTCAGTTATTAGAGTGCTTAGCACTGACTAGCTCTAAACTAAAGCAAGCTACAGTAACCTAAGCTAACCTAGCCTACAGCATACTCATGATTTATAGGCCTATATAAATATATAATAATTTCATATGGCCACAAAAATTATCACATTGTTTGATTTCATGATACAAGATAGCATGCATTACTCATTCATAGTAGCAGAATAGGCACAAGTGACAACAGACGAAAAGAAAAACTCAGAAGTTGGCTCATACTGTACTATACAGCTCTTTCTGTCAAATCACTGGTAAATAAGATTATACTTTAGTAGATTGTATTGGACTGAAAATTTAGCCTCTTTATATATCAGCCTTATACAGGTAACTTCAAGATTGTTTTTCCCCATATAAATCTATCATCTTGTATATAATTTCTACATCAAATGTTGTTGTTAATGTTGTTGTTTTATAATGCCAGGCGTTTGACAAAGTCATTTGGCCACTTGCACTCCAATATTTTTCAAAGATATTGTCATGGTTAGCCACTGAAGCACAGATTCTGAGGTGTTCCGAATCCATTTCTTGATTTGAATTGCATTATGGGCAGTTAGGGGACTGATATATTCCAATTCTATGCAGGTGTTAGCCAACAGTCATGGCCTGTTGCCAATTTAAATGCAGCTACAGACGATTTGCGTGGTAAATAGAGAATTAACTGTAGATTAGGATGCAGAGAGTTCCATTTCTTCCCTTGAGATTGTGTTATCAAATTTTGTTTGTTGAAGTCTAAGTATGTAGATTTAATAAATCTTTTCATAGAATAATACGTAGATTTAGTAACAGGTCTGTAAGTAGCAGTACTGCCCTTCTTTGCTAAAGCATTGCATTCTCATTTCCCAGGATTCCACAATGGGATGGTATCCATTGGAATACAATTCTTTTACTAGTGTTATTAATTGAGAGAGCATTTTAGTTATTTCTGCTGTTTGAGATGAAGGTGTGTGTCTAGAGACTATTGATAGAATAGCTGCTTTGGAGTCTAACAATATAACTGCATTCTTAAATTTATTGATGTGGCATAGAAGATTCCTGAGACTTTCACTTATTGCAGTGATTTCTCTTCCAAAACTTGTTGTTCCATATCCAAGAGATCTATAATGTGAGAAGAGACAGCACGTAACACCTGCACCTGCAAATGTAGTAAACAAAGAAATCCACCATCTTCAGCGGAAGTAAAAGAATGAACTTCGAATTCAGTAGCAAGCCTGGTAGTTATTATTAGATCAATAAGACCAACTTGATTATTACAGATTCGAAACTATAGAGTGCAAAAAAAAATTACAACTGTATTTGTATCAATGAATACATTCTTATGCACAGATGAGTAACTTGATAACTAGTATGCCACAATTGTTGTCATTGTATAATGGCATGGCGATTATTTGATCTGCATCATTTTCTCCCTAGCTTTCCAATAAAGGCCAGCAATGTTGTCACTTGAAAGTCCAGTACACTTCTCTAGATGATCCTTATTTTGTACTGCTCCTGTATCCCTGCAGATGATGCATATATCTGATGGAGCATAGTTTATCCTGTACAGATGTTCAGCCACGCAGTCATCACCAGTTTTCATTCTAAAGAGCACCACTGCAGTCTTCCTGGGCATGCTTTGTATGTCCTCTCTGTGGTGTGTATTAGCATAAAACTTATCCTTCAATAAGCTGAATTGAATAGCTCTGTGTTCTTTGGTGAAGTGCTGTTGATCTGCTTATGAAGTTCTATTGTAGATGATAGTTTCAACTTTAGTGTAGCACCTTTTCTTTTTTTGCTAGTTGGCCTGCCTGCTCATTCCCTTACACTCCAACATATGCTGGAATATAATGGAGAATAACTCGGCCATGTCTTGCCTTTACTATTTTAATTAAATTTCTGATCTCCTGGATTCTGTGAGACTTCGTCTTTATAATTTGTAATGTTGTCAATTGCTGATTTCGATTCTGACTATTTTTTCTTAAGGTAGGGTCTGTACAAAATATTACATTGTGCAGAATCTCTGCAATATACACCAGCTTCTGCTTTGCTTCTGTTATTCCGTAAGGATTCCACAGTGAATATTCTCAACCACTCCTTCTCTGAATATCTTTCATGTATTGTTGCTATTACAATGGACTTCATTTCAAGAGGGAAAATTTTACAGTCCATACAAAAGAAACCAAATGACCTGGAAATTTACAAAACCCTGCCCAGACATGTTGAAACATTTTTAACAAGAGCCAGAACAGGTCACATTGTCACATAATTGTACCTACACTGATTTCACATTTCTGATAATCCTACTTGTCTGTAGTGTAATAATCATGATGAAGATCTGGAACACATTCTTCTACACTGTCCATTCATAAACAACAAAAGAAGTAAATTAAAATCATCAGTACCAGTTGCAGAAGACACAGCCCTGCAGTATATATTGACTACACCCCAACTATGGGTACTAGCAACAGGCATCTATAATGAACACCGATCAAAATATCCCTCATTTCTCATGAAAAACAAAAACTGAATAAACTACAGTGGATTATAGTGGACTTTATGATGTCAGGAAACAGCTGGATACATTAAGAAGATTGATTGGATTGACTGATTGATACAATGAAAGAAAGGTTTTGGTGCATTGATATTATTTTCAATCTCATTTGTTTTCAAAGTTGGACTATAGAAATAAATTAAATAGAACTGAAATATAATGTATATTTGTAAAGCCATAACTTCTGTTGGGAAATATAAAACACATTGAAAATTGATGACAGTGTTCCTTATGATAAGGGTATTATTCCTTGCAAATTTATCTGTGTGTTTCGGTTTCCTTCCAGAGTTAATGAATATGAACAATGTTCTGCATTGACAGCGTTTCTCTCACTGACAAACAGAAAGCAAGGTATATTTACTGGAATATTTATAAGTTGGTCACCCTGAATGTGTATATCATTACATATTGTGAATATTTAGTAAAAATATTGTCTTTCAAGATCGTTTATCAAACACCTGCTGCTTTAAAGGCACAACTTGAAGAAACAGATGTCCCTATCGCAGAAGAATTATCTGATGAAGACACTGAAAAATCTGAAATTGTACAGTTTGGTGAAGACTACAAGAATCTAATTGAAAAAAATTGAAGTCAAGATAGGGTCAGCTAAGTCACACGACAAAAATTAAATTAATTTCCTTGGTACCAAGGAGTTGGTCAGTGTCAAAGGTAGCTAAAGAATTGTCTGTTTCAAAATATGGTGTTAGAAAAGGAAAGTCACCAGCGTAGCTCAGTCAGCTAAGGCGCTTGCCTGCTGATCCGGAGTTGCGTTCGGGCACAGGTTCGATTCCCGCTTGGGCTTATTACCTGGTTGGGTTTTTTCCAAGGTTTTCCCCAACCATAAGGCAAATGTTAGGTAATCTATGGCGAATCCTCGGCTTCATATCGCCAAATATCATCTCGTTATCACCAATCCCATCAATGCTAAATAACCTCGTAGTTGATACAGCGTCGTTAAATAACCAAGTAAAATTAAAAAAAAAAATAGAAAAGGAAGGATGTTGAAAGCACAATATGGCATTCTTCCTGAGTTTCAGAAAAACAAAGGTCGTGCAATGCATGAAGCTCTTGCAAATCAAGTAAGACAGTTTTATAAAAATGATGAATATTCTCGAATATGTCCTGATAAGGACTATTTGTCTGTAAAAAAAAAATCCAGAGCCAAGGCACAAAGAACATAAACAAAAGAGGCTACTATAATGTAATTTACATGAACTATATGTTACATTTTGTGATAAATATCCTGCAACATCAATGGGGTTTTCTAAATTTGCAGAATTACGAACCAAAGAGTTCATTCTGGCTGGACCAAAAGGAACATGGTAATTAAAGTTGTTACCTCATGGAAAAAGTTTATTGATGATATTGTCGATAAGGTATGGACTCAGTCCTCCTCACTACTTTATTGCTAGGTACAAAGCTAAATACTTAGAAGATAAGAAGAAAACCATACAACATGAATGCCTGACAATTGTAGATTTTTCAAAAAAACTACTCCTTTATGGCTACCACTGGTCCTACAATAAAGTGACACTTCATCCTATAGTGCTATATTTGCATAGTAATAACAGCCCTGTACCATTGTTCTTTATCAGTGAATGTCTCTCTTATGACAAAACTACCTTTTTATAGATTTCAAAAGATAATGCTGAATTTATGTCAAGCAACTAGACAGCACCATCAGAAAAATTGTTTACTTCAGTGACAGAGCTGCTTCACAGAAAAAAAAAAAAAAAAAAAAAATTTCTTTGCTACAAGTCATGGAAAAGCTCATGTGATGCCATTGGTGGAACAACAAAACAACTTGTGGCAAGGCAAGTCTTCAGTGACCATACCAGAATCTAATTATAACATCTGAAGAATTTTTATTTTTATGTCTGGTAAGAAATAAGTTAAGTGAACTCTCATTATTGTCATCACAGGGGTATTTTTAATTGTATTTATTCATAACGAGATTTGAAATACTGATTTGTAATAGTTATTTCTCATCACAAATTATAAAAATAGGCAACAATATGTATTATTTCTTTAGTTATAAAGCTATAAATTATTATTTGTAAACAATGATACTTTATATCACCCTTACAACAGTAGAAAACTAACATTTTATGTAGGATGAGAAAATTACTAACTCCTGTAAATCCTGGAAAAACATGTTGAAAATTTAGCAATAACTTCTTCAAATTATGAGTAAACAATCACTAAAACTTCAAAATTTTCTGACTTTCCCAACCCATGGTCGAACCATTTATATTGAGTGACTTTTTATTGTAACAAAACGCAAATATTTAATTATTATAAAGATAGGACTTCAGTATTTTCACTCTATCTTTTATTAGGTATGAGATTTGAGTATCCACTTCATCTCCTGAAAGTTTCATTTAATTAGCCTATATACATTATTTTCTGACATATACATTTTTAATGTTTCTGGTGCGCAATTCCTACACAGCACAATCCACCTGCAGTTTACAATATTAAGATGGTCGTATTTCTGAAACCAATAAACACAGAGTAGAAAAACTTTGGATTTATTCATTATTCATACCATATTACACATACTTAAAATATCAACAAAATACGAATAGGCTTTAAAAATAAACCACCACACGTTCTTTGATAAATCTGATGATTTCACATGGAATGATTAAATATTTTATAATTCTCAATTTTAACAAATATCTTTTTGATCATCAGCACTGTGGTATTACTCATGTATGTTTTTATCACTCTAATTTCTGAGATAAAATCAATGCTTTCATTTTACATTCAGTTCTGATAGACAATTCTGCATAAAATTTTGCATAACAGTAACTGGTATAAGTAATTGGTGTAGTTCTTACAGCACCTGTAATCAATCTTAAGGAGTTATATTTTGGCCTGTGTCTTAATTTTGTTTTCAATGTTGATTTCGTACTAGTAACCACTTCACCACCATATAGTAAATTTGGTTTGATATGCATTTTACACTAAGTTGTGTTAAGCATTTTCATTGTATCTCCCCATTTAACCTCAGCTAGCCTTTTCAGAATTTTGTTTTGTTTATCATTTGTTGTACATGGTTTTTCATTGTAAGTTTCCTATCTAGCTGTATTCCTAGATATGTTGTGGTTTGAGCTTCTTGTAGTTGGTTGTCGTTAATTTTTAAATATATTTTCCTTGTTTCATGTTGCATAGTGAATATCTGGTATCGTGTTTTCTCAGTATTGATGTGCACGTTGTTGTTACAGGACCATTTCTCCAGACCTTCATTTACATCATTCATCCTGGCTGTCAGTTCAATATAAGCCTACAGACTTTTGTTTCGCTGATTGTTACATGATATCCAGACTACTTTATTATCATCTGTGAGCATGCCAACCTTTATCTGTCCAGTCTCGAGTGCTGTTACTATTTCATTAATGTATAGGGCATATATTGAATAGAATTGGACTTGACACTGCACCCTGGGCATAGGCCTATTTCAGTCAAATTTTGGAGTAAAAGCGTATTTGCTAATTGTTTTATGGATTTTTATGCCTAACATTGAAATAATATACAAAATCAACTGTTCTTAATATTTTAATTCATCCAGGTATCTTTGTAGAATAGCCTGAAAATTAGATAACAGACAAACTGAAATGGTTAACAATGGGCCTACAGTTTTCCCTATGTTGTCCTTCTTTAGGAAAGAATTCAATGGTGTATGTAATAATTTTATTTTAGTGACTAAGTTTATCTTTTTTTTTCTTTGCCAATAATTTACACAGTGTCCTGAAGCGAAATTCTAGATATCCAATCGTTTCTGAAATTTATGACAATATTTATAGAAACCAACAAAATATAGAGATAACAAGTCAAGAAAATCTATCAATTTTACTTTCAAGTACGATCCTGTTTCCAGTAAAAAAGATATTTTAGAGAAGCTAAAAGTCTTAAAAACTTGACAATTTGAAAATGTTTATAGTTATCCAGTGCAGTTCTACAGAAAAGTGATACTGTGATAAAACCTTTCAAGTTTTAGAAATGTGTAGTGGCCACTGCTAATGAATTATCAATGTGTGGCACATATTCTGTCAAATGTCAACATTTTTCTTTCGAATTTTGTAAGTTGAGATGCCTCTTAGTCGAGAAGACATTGCGAGAGCTGTTGAAATGGATGAGTATAGACGAAGGTCAGTATTCATTTTGCAGTTAATGCCATTGGTGCATCATCTGGAAGAGTCCAACACATCCTATGGTGATTCCATGAACTTGCTATCTACCAGAGATGATAAGAATCATACCATGGGAGGTCTACATCTGCCAGGGATGACAAGGTTTTGGTTCTCCATGTCTTATGAGACCACCACAGGCCCACAGTCCAGGCTATAAATCATCTCAAAGTGGGGAACATCACAGAGTGAGAGAACTGTTAGACAAAGACTCGGAAATCAATTTTACCTTAAAATCTTCAATTGCTCCACAGCTTACCCTCTAGCATAAGGCAGTGAGTTATAACACAGAATACACTTAACTGTGGACCAATGACCAATGTTGCTGTTGATGGATGAGTCGCGATTTTGCCTCATGGTCATCTGATGGTAGAGAGAGAGAGAGAGAGAGAGAGAGAGAGAGAGTACTGGTAGGGAGAAGACATGAGAAGCGATATTCACCTTGCAATTTCACCAAGAGAACATTGTTTGGAAGTGAGTCTGTCATGGTATGGGGCGGTATTAATTTGGAATCCAGACAGAGCTTGTTTTCTTCGATGGAGAAGCTCTGAATGTGTACCAATACATAATAGAAGTGTTAATATACCATGTAATCTCCTTCATTACCTTCATCTGCGAAAACTTGATTCTTATGCATGACAGTGCCTGTACCCACGCTGATTTTTGCATGATTGACTACTTTTGCTATGTTTATCAAGAAACCAATTCTGGACTAGCAGTAAGCATTCCAGACTTAAAACCTTTAACACCTATGGGATAGGCTCGCTATTGTCCGACATTGCAACTTCGAAACTGCAGGATGAAACCACATCGCTCAGGGAACATTGCAGGATCTAGCGATCAGCATGCTATAACGAATGGAGACAGTTATTGTCGCCAACAGCCAACATTAGAACACGATAAGCGCACTGTGACAGTTTCAATGCCATAAACATGTGTTAATGTAAGCTGTTGTCTCAGTAACTCCATAAAATGCATTAACTTACTCCAAATTTTACATAAATTACAACATTTTAAAACTGAAAATAAACTGCAAACGAAAAGAATTTTGATGACGGGAACAAAGTGTACAATATAGGCCTACACGATAAGTTCATTAAGCTTTTGTGAAAATGTAAGAGAATTAAAGCATAAGCTACAAAATATTAATAAGTTTATTACTTCTTTAGAAAATTAAGTGATCCATTTTTTCATCAGCCAGTGTACAATGCACCAAAGTTCTTCTACAACAAAAGCTAAATGAAAGAGGATTAGGAGCGAGGAGAAGACATTTAAAGCATGAGGAAACAAATGGGAACGAAACAGACATGGTAAGAGAATAATTTTTCTCTAATTACAATCTAGTTAATCTATATCTCATACGTATCAGTCTCCAAAGAAGCAATTAACACTTATGATGAAAGGCTATAGACATTAAATATATGTGTAAATAAGCTAATTCTTGAAAATTACATTTTAACCTAAATAATGCTTCCATGCAATATAAAAGAAACGAAAGAAGATTCAGTACTAATTCTATACTAACAGCAGCAATAGAATAATAATCACTTATCACTCACCCTCAGCACAGAGACGCTCAGCAAGAAATATTGCATCGGGATAAGCATAATGATTTAGGCAATGCCATATAGCTGCCTGAAATTCAAAGTAATAAAACTGAGTTGCAAATTTAATAAATATAGCCCTATATATCAAATACTTAAATACTCCAACTTTGCGCACATAATTTATTTACACAATACACAATAATAATGAAATTTCGCAACAAAATTATTAAGTTTTGACAATAAGAGGTTTTACAAACAACATTAGTTTGTCAAACTTCAGAACAGGCCTATCGTTTACCAAGCAACTCGGTTATTGAATAACGGCTTCTCCTTACCTGAACGGGCTCCTGGACTATCATTCTGTAATCTTAGATTAAATAAATAACCACAAATCACTTCAGTTTTGTTTAATACTCCAATTACATAAAATGAGGGCCAAACTTTCATTAGTGAACTAATATAATCTCCTACTAACGGCCACCATCTTGAAAGTTTCTACAGATGGCACTCTATGCATTTGAACTAAGTTTCCATCTAGCGGCATACAAAGAGGAATGAGACAATTGCCACTAGAATTTAATCCAGGAATATAGCAGGGACAGGGATACCAATATAACCAAGGTGATTAATAGAAAGTATATGTTGTTTCATTTGTAAATGTTCAGTCTTAAGCCATTCGGGAAAATTTTAGAACACGGATTGCACCTACCAAATTATGTCTTAAAATACTAAAAAGAGCAGATTTTCACTTTCGAAATCCCCAGAATTACCTCTGCGCTAGTTTTACCCAAATTGGAGGTATGTAGATCACCATCACAACAGGCATATCATAAACATTTTAATAAATTAATTAAACATCTTTGCTCTGAGGTTCAAAGTACACGAACCTGCCTAACTTTCACCAAGTGCCAAGTCATTTACATAGTTCATAAATTACGAATGGCTGGATAAACTCCAGAACATGGATTGCACCCTTTCCCTCTTACTTCAAAATTCCAACCTTGTGCACACAAAATAAATTATTGGCACTGAAAAGTGCCATTTCATAAATATAATGATGCGCATTCGACAAACGCAGACTAATCTGCTCTTTTTAGTATTTTAAGACATAATTTGGTAGGTGCAATCCGTGTTCTAAAATTTTCCCGACATTTTTTTGTGGCGACGCAGTTGATCGTAAATGCAAGACATAGCAAAAGTAAACCAACCAAACCTAACCTGTCACAGATTCATATGCAAGGTGTAGGGACATGCGCAATAGCTGTCGCTGGTGCCATTTGTACCGCGCCTTATCCCCACTCTCGCTACCGATTCCCCGCTCATGCCCAGCGACCAATCACTTTCGAGAACATCATTAAAAAATAAAGACTGGCGCATTCCACGCATCGTAATAAAAACACGTGTAAAATTAAGGCACAAGTAGAAATGTGCATTCGACGGTCCGCAGTAAAATGACACGAGTAGTAGGGATTTTATTGGACACTACTAAAATCAATTACCGATGTGGTATGTGGTGTGCATCTCCTTTTCTTTCCACCTTAACGAATCAACAGACAATGAAAGACACCCCTGCCATTTTTCTTTCGAGAGAATTGAATTGAATGTGAGGGAAATGGGAGGGGAAACTTTAAAAGGTACGCGAAAATGCGTCTTGCAAGTGAGTTCGGAGCTGAGAAAAACTAAATATGGGAGCTCCAAGCCTGTTGGCGACTTGTCTCACTCCAGGTTTCTCTGTTCGACTGAAGAAACTCTAGAAAATTTTGAATGGAAAAAAGCCGAAAATGGACGTAACCTTATAGCTACCACAAAAATGGGGGGGGGGGGAAGAGGCATAGGACGAATTGACTCCAGGATCGGAAGAAGTGCTGGAAGGTGTAAGTCTGCACATTGAAAGGTACTTTGTCCTTTTGTAGTGTGAGTGGAATCGAGTAAACTTGTTTGTGTAACATATGTGATGTTCGGAGATTAGACCAAGACCGCCAGAAGAAGTGCTGGTAGTTGTAAGTCTGCACATTGAAAGGTTCAGTGTGACCTCGGTCATGTAATGGAGTAATATATAAAAGCTAAGCCAATGCATCTATGTCGAAAATTTATGTATGGAAAAATACCGGAACTTTTATGGGGAAGGAGATGTAGGTCTGTGGCCTATTTCTTTTAGGGCTCATCCTGATATTTGTCTTAACGACACAGGATGAGCCATTTCTCGTCATTCCACAGTGAACATAAGTAGAATAATTTTCCATCATCTCATCTTGTTAGCTCAGATGCTTAGCATGCAGCGTCTTTACCGTTAGCGTGTTCGGTGGCAGGTTCGTCAGATCGAAACTCACCCTCGACAAAGTAATGGGGGGGGGGGGGAAGAGATAAGGAGCGAGAAAGAGAGGGAAAAAAGCACGTAGATTAAAGTTCTATTTTTCGTTATCAGATAGCATATTCCAACTTTCAGTTTTGCTCACTAGATGTCCAAAGTTTATGCAACATTCTAAATAATTGTGAAGAAAGATGAAATTAATAAGGTATGCAGTAAAAAGTTATGTAATTTGTTTCTTGCAGTTTTATTACTTTCAATCCATCTTATCACACTCTAGATACACTTATCTTAGTAAATCATTAGACATAAGTATGTTTAGAATCAATTATTGCTGAATTTACATCACATTAAAATACGTTATTTTATGGGCACTCTAAACATTGAAATTCTTTACATGTAAGCCCTTACAAGATTTATTGTTACCAGTGTTAACTCTTTTTACTGAAAGTTTCTAATTTCAGTTTTTACAAGATTCATGCAACAAAATTCTCGGTCACAATTTTGGTGTATGCAGGCTGTAAAATGAGGAAGTCAAACACAAAGGAAGCCAAGAATATGAATGCTACCAAGGGGCAGGAAAAAATTAACTATGACAGCAGCCTTCGACACACAAGCATTTTTGAATGGACATTTTAAACAAAGCATCTACGAGTAGGAAGGAGATAAAAGACAGAAATAAAAACTAAACAGCACTAACTCATGTTTCTTTGGAATATATTTTGTGGTTTTCGTGATAAAGGAGTCTTATTTCGTGCAAACAAACAAATTTCGCGATATTTTGCAGCTTTGCTTCACTTAATTATGATACTTGTAACTAAAAGGCTGAATATTGCTAAAAATGGCATTTTGAATGTCTTCACGTTTATTATTGTTATAAAGAAATCAGACTCTGATATTTACAGTAAAATAAAAAGTATCTAAAAATGATCTTGTGAAATTTTGTAATTTTCACCCCATAGCAATTCCTAGGTAAAATTCTGTAATGTACGTTTCTTTCCCTTTTTCTTACTGCACAGGTAATTGGATGAACCCAAAGACACTGTTTTCTACATTTATGATTTCCTTAAATAACACTGCAACACACTCATCTTTCTCAGCCATAGCTATGACTGAGCTAGAACCAAAAATAATTTCCCTTTTAGAAAAAGAAAGACATTGTAAATTGTTTTCGGTACAAGTAAGAATGCTTTTACTTTGGGGAAAAGCTCTTTTGGTCTACACCTGGTCTAAGGATAGTGACTGTATGCAGAAGCATCTGAGCTTTAGAATATTTGCAACGAAAGTAGAAATAATTAACTTCTCAGCAACAAAGGAGCTTGGGGAAATACTGGGCAGTTTATTTCATTTGTTGAACTTCAAGAAAGAAAAAAAAAATAGTTTTGAATTGATTCTGAGTTTATTGCCACTTCATCCTTTGATTTCAGATAAAGATCCATTAAAGATGTCAAATGATGAAACTACATGAAGTTATGCAGGAAGGTTTCTCCAAGATGCTATATATAAAGCTTTGTTCTTTTCCAGTGAAAGGCAGCTGAGAAAGAAAATCTGGAGCATTACTTATTGAATCATGTAGGCCTGATAATTTGTATTTTATACAGGCCTAGAGTAATATAACATTTTTAAATACTTTACACCATTTTTGTTTTTCATTACTTAAAAAAAAATGAAATTATTGCACTGAATTGTAGAAAGTAGTGAAATATAGTATAAAATATTATGTCAGTAAAGCAACTAAAATACATACAGTAGTTCACAACTGAGAACATGGGGTGAAGAATTTTTTTTTTTTTTTCTGGTTTCATTTTGCAAAATACTGCATCTGTAAATCATTCTCAATTCTTCCTTAGCCAAACCAAATTCATGGCATACATCAGCTTTCTTTATATCACTCTTACTTTGTTTTATTTATACATTAACTTTATCTTTAACACTTAAAACTTTTCTTTGCATCTTGCTCTATTGTACTATACAGGGCTTTCACTTAAAAACTTCCCAGTTTTCTCCAATTCTCGTGAGAAAATTCTTCTTTAAGTTTTGTTAGAGCAAAATTAAGGAATTCATCACTGTTAAACAGCCTTTCTTTGACGTATTCATCTCCAACACCTGAAATCAATTCCATTTTATTTATTTTAGACCAACTTTCCTGGAATTTCTTGAAAATTGGAATAACTGGCCCAGAAGACTTGGCAACTGTAGAATCGAACATACTCTTCAAAACAGTCTCACAGACATGATGCTTACATAGTAAATAGAATATATCTCCCTAATTTCTGCTTAAGTAATAAACAAGCACTTTGAAAACGACCTGTGTTGGTTGCCTATGTAACAAAATAGACCACTTGCACTTTTCCAGTCTTCTAAAACCAGTAATTCCTTCGAGTAGCTGAAGTTATGATCACTGGAAGCCTATTTTATCCTTGCTGGTAACGGCCAAAAGAATTTTTCCATTTCACTACAGGCTTCCACTCAGTACTATTCAACATGAATTATCTCCAATTAATTTTAATCATCTAAATACACTTCCTCCCGGTTGAGTAAACAGAAAATCTCTACCTAATGTTTTTAGAAACCAGATAATTTAATAGTTTTCCTCCAACCTCACTCCCACCACAAACAAACCTAAATCACAAACTTAACCCTGTAATAAAACTCTCTATTTGTTAAAAGATGCACCGCCACTTACCTTTGTCGGATTGACTTCAAACGTCACACGATTTTTATTTTATTTTATTTCTACTACAGTAGAACTTGGTTATAACGACATCCAAGGGACCTTAAAATCTTGTGAGCATTTACGCAATAAATACAGGCCCACTGAATTTTGATGGGGAAATTAATGACCTGAAGTGCTTTCACTTAGGCACAGGGTCCTTTTATGTGCTGTACATATATGATACGGGCCTCCCAGCTTTACCATTGTCTTCTGAATGAGTCAAGCTAAGAATTTCTGTCATCCTCGAAATTCCATTCTCCTCAGTCAGGCTGGAATCTGCAAACCTCGGATCCAATGGCTACCATGACCACCACTAGACTATCAAGGGAGACATAATTTATGATACAAACTCAATGCAGTTCGGCATACTGAAGTACAAAATAGATACAGTCAATACCAGACATACTATATTTACTCGGCTATAATATCCCCTTACTTTTTGAAAGTCAAAGTACAAATTCAGCAGGAATGAGATTCTTCAGATCAATAGCTGACTACACAAAATTTAAGAAAAAATACCAATATCCAAGAAGATTAATTACAAAGAAAAGCACTGAATGATATAAAAACAGACTTGTGACAACATACAGACAGGTGACGGAAATCAGAGTCCCTGAACTAACCTTAAAACACCAACCTAAACTCAGAAGAAACCTTGGTAGAGCAAAGAAGAGATGGACCAAACAATATGGAGACGAAATAGATTAAATAGTCCAAACTGTGAAAAAGAAGAAATACAAAAGTTTATAATAATTGTGATTTAATTAAATATCTATATTATGTGGCACAAAACACTAAAATAACGCATTTTAATCCCCTCCCAAACCAAGTGATTTTATGAAGTTTGCACCTATAACACCCTCCCTAAATGAGGAGCATTTTTGCTAAACTCGATAGAGGCAAAATTTTGCGAAAATGAGTTATATATCACAATCATATGATGTTTAGCTTCTGCATCACCCTATGCAGTCAGATTTTGCATAACTCGATTCATATCGTACACAGAGGATGGAGAAGTCGTAGAGTTTTTTGCAAAACTCTATAGATGCAAGCATATAGTTATTACAAAACCCGATAGATGACCGACTGTACAAAAAAAAAAAAACAAGCAACAAGAAATTGTATTCAATAATGCAAGAGGAGAATCCAAGCATCATCAAAATTTGTTTCGACATAGAACAAAATCAACCTTATCAAAACTTACTGTCAGTGAAATATTTTATTGTAGGCAAGTCTGGTTTTACAACCTATGTATAATGATCCACAAGAATATGCAGGAGAAGGAAAATATTTCATTCTACACTTGGCTAGAAACAGTCAAACAGGGGATGCAATCAAGTGGCTTCTGCTTTATTGCATTTCCTTAATGAGCTAGAAAATAAGTTCTCAGATGTTGGACCCTCTACTATCCATTTATTCTCTGATTCGTGTTCAGACCAAAACAAGAATTGCATTGTAATGTCCATGCTGATAGTTTCTTGAAAAGAGCTGAGTATTCTCTTCGATCCTTCACTTCTTTCCAGTCTGTGGTCAAAGTTACATTGCTCCAGATAGAGTCTTTGGAAGAATAGAGAAAGATCTCAGAAAACGAGAGAGCATTCTCTCACCTCAGAAATACCATCAAATACTGGAGAATCATGGCAAAGTTAAAATTCTAAAAGCTGACTGGGAAGCACATGATTTGAAAACAAGTGCAAAGAAAGTTCTTAAAACTAAACTTCCATTTCAAATGACAGCTTCAGTGTGTTATTTCCTACAACAAAGATCGATGCAACAACAGACGAAATGTTGTTGTTGTTTTCTAATGCCAGGCATTAGACAATGAAGTCATTTGACCTCTTGCATTTTTCAAAGATATTATCATGATCAGCCACTGAAGCACAGATTTTGAGATGTTCCGAATCCATTTCTTGGTTTGAGTTGCACAATGGACAGTTAGGGGACTGATATATTCCAATTCTATGCAGGTGTTTGGCCAAACAATCATGGCCTGTTGCCAATCTAAATGCAGCTACAGACGATTTTCGTGGTAAATCGGGAATTAACTGTGGATTTTGATGCAGAGAGTTCCAGTTTTTCCCTTGGGATTGTGTTATCAAATTTTGTTTGTTGAAGTCTAAGTATGTAGATTTAATAAATCTTTTCACAGAGTAATACGTAGATTTAGTAACAGGTCTGTAAGTAGCAGTGCTGCCCTTCTTTGCTAAAGCATCCGCATTCTCATTTCCCAGGATTCCACAATGGGATGGTATCCATTGGAATACAATTCTTTTATTGAGTGATATTAGTTGAGAGAGCATTTTAGTTATTTCTGCTGTTCGAGATGAAGGTGTGTGTTTAGAGACTATTGATAGAATAGCTGCTTTGGAGTCTGACAATATAACTGCATTCCTAAATTTATTGATGTGGCATAGAAGATTCCTGAGACTTTCCCTTATTGCAATGATTTCACCATCAAAACTTGTTGTTCCATATCCAAGAAATCTATAAAGTGAGAAGAGACAGCACGTAACACCTGCACTGGCACCTTGTTCTCTGGAGATCAAGGACCCGTCGGTGTATAAATGAAGCCAGTTTTGTGGAGGGTACCTAATATTAATTGTCTCTAAAGACAATTGTTTTAGTATTTCAGTGTTTACTTCTGATTTCAGTATTTCTTCTGTTAAATTTAGATTATATTCTATATTTAATAGAGTTAAAGGGTTTGGTTTAATTTGTAACTTTTCTTTTAAATTCGGGATATTGATTTTCTGTTTTAATTCTTGAACAATGGATATGAAACTTTTTTGAGTTTTCAATCTACAGAGAGGACTGTATGAATGCCAATTGTTTCCTGGTAATCTGATAAGTTTTTCATATTGAATCAGTGCTTTTTCTTCTATTGTCATTTTGATGCTGTTAATGTTAGTGAGGAATCTCATAGAATCTATTGGAGTTGTTTTGATTCCACCAGTAATGAGTCTGAGAGCTTGGTTTTGAACATATTCTATTTCGTTTATGAAAGGTGAAGTAGTCAAAATTTCTCTAGCAGTATGTCAGCACTGGCTGTATAAACATTTTGTATGTAGTGTTCAAAGTATTCCTAGAGCATCCCCATTTCTTTCCTGCTAGTCTTTTTAGAAGGGAGAATCTTTTACGAGCTTTTTCAGAAATGTATTTCAAATGGTTGCTCCATGTTAACTTACTATCGAAAATAACTCCAAGATATTTGGATTCATAAGTCCTAGGAAGGTGTTGGCCATTGTATTGGATACTGAATTCTCTTTCTTTTTTACCGAGTGAAAATATTTGGTAGTTACTTTTGCTTAAATTGAGTGTCATCAAATTTGATTTATTCCATTCATGTAGTTGATTTAGAGCTTTAAGAGCAGAATTTTGAATTTTGTCTCTATGTCTGTAAGATCCGGAAGTCCACAAAACTATATCATCTGCAAATAGTGCTGTTTTCATGTTTGATTCCTCTAATAGGGAGGGTAAGTCATTTATATAAATATTGAATAAAGTTGTGCTGAGGACAGCGCCCTGAGGTAGACCTCGATATGTTTGTCTGTAACTAGAAAGTGAGTTATTGAATTTAGTGGCAATGAATCGTTCACTAAGGAATTCTGATATCCATCTGAACATATTGCTGGAGATACCTAATTTCTGGAGTTTTAGTAATAATTTATTTCTCCAAACAGAGTCATATGCTAACTGAAAGTCAATAAATATTGCCAAGGTATCTTCTTTCTTGTTAAAACTGTCTTTTATTTCTTGGCCGAGGCGTTTGACTTGTTCATTGGTAGAATGTAGTTGTCGAAAGCCAGCTTGTCGTGGTGATAAAAGATTTTGGGATTCTAAATACCAAGTTAATCTGTTGGAGATCATGGACTCCATGGTTTTTGCTATCATGCTTAATAGTGCTATTGGTCGATAACTATTAACATCATGAGCAGGTTTCTCTTTTTTGTGAATTGGTACAATGATTGCTTTTTTCCAAGCTGCAGGAATTGAGGTGTTCCATGATGAATTGAAAATGGATAAAAGTACAGACTTGGCTTTTTCCCCCAGATGTTTAAAAAATTCGGAATGAATGTTGTCGGGGCCAGGAGATTTCTTGGTTTTTAAATTTTGTATAGCTATATTTAATTCTTTGGAAGTAAAATTTTGATGAAATATTTCAGGTTTTGTACTAGTAATATTGTTATTATTTTTATGTAATTCTCTTTTGATAAATTTGTCAGTTTTTTGGTATTGGGATGTAATCTGTGAGAGTTTGAGTAGTGTTTATTAAATGCGTTTGCTATATCTCTACTATCTGTTAGTGTTTTGTTATTATGAATAATAGGTTGGCTAGTATTTTCCTGTGTATTGGAAATATTTTTCAGAAATTTATATGTTTTAGCGCTATCGGTTCTGTAATTAATATTTTCAATAAATTTATTAAAACTGTTCTTTTTTGCTGTTATGATTGCTTTTTTAAGAATGGCAGTCTTTTTCCTCCAATCTTGAGTATCTTCTGGTGTTTTGCTATGTTCTGCTTTGGTTCTTGCTTTATCTCTATCTTGTTTCAATAAAGTCAGGTTTTCTGTCCAGAATGGGGTGTATTTTTTTTGGTTTGCCTCGTGGAATGTGCTTTTTTGCAATTTTAAGAAGGGATTCACCGAAATATTTGTTCAATCTATCTGAGTTTGTATTTTCCATTAGTGGTGTGTTGACCTTGAGGTGTTTGTCGAGTTCTGTTGTAAATAGTTTCCAATTCACTTTCTTAAAGTTCCATGTTGTTTTGTTATTGTAGGGTTCTTTTCTTCGGTTTTGGTGGAGATGGATAGAAGCAATGACTCTATGGCCAGATCCAGGGTCTTCAATTATTTTTTTCTTGGTTTCGTGATGGATATCTGATGTTACTAGTAATAAGTCTGGATTTGTACCAGAACCAGAATAATGAATGAAAGTAGGGGGATCTTCTTTTCTGTAGACAAGTTCTGCGGTTGTAGTATTTAGGAGGTCCATGATCATTTTTCCAGGTTGGTTTACATTATTGTAGCCCCAAAGTTGGGAGTGGGCGTTAAAGTCACCAATTATGATAGTTTTAGGTTGTATATCAAACAAAGTTAGATCAAGGGGATTATTAGGTGTAACTGTGTCTGTTTAACAAACTTTCACAGCTGTATCTGTAGAGATTTCAGTCTTCAAAGATAGTTTCAAAATATGCAACAAAGAAATATTGCAGGCGTCTGTATTATAAAAAATTAACATGGTCACCAGAAAAAAGTAAGGATGTTTTGAAACTCATGAAATTTTTCCAAGTACCCCATGAGGCAAAACTGTTCTACAAAGAGATGGAATATGTTCAAGTAACATAGGGAAGATTTCGTATATTATATAAGTAAAATTAATTATAGAATACATGTAATTTGTGTTCATTATGTAACTTTTTATTTGTATCTATCTAGTTTTGCAAAAGCTTCGATTTTTTGAAGATAATAAATTTGGTTATGTGATTAAAATTATTCAATGGCTTACATGTTATTTCAAAGATATCCTGGAATAGAAAAACATATCCTAATATTATATCTCCAGCCCATAACATAAATGTGTATACAATAAAACTCGTTTTCTGAGAAAAGCAGTTTTGTGTATCTATCGAGTTTAGCAAAAACGCTCCTCAATTTTGGAAGTTTTTACAGCCGAGTAAACACAGTAACACTCTCGTTGAAGCCTTAATTTATGGATTAGAAAACATGTAACAGCATGATGATGTGGAAACTTCAACATGGAATGTTTCTTTTGGATTCAATCACAGAATGTTATTCAGTGTCAAAAAATAATAAACAAATAAAATTCAACAGCATATATTTGCAGCATGAACTGCAACAAAACATTGAGACATACAATTTATAAACTACTCCCTTACCGAACAGTTAAAAAAAAATTCTGTTTCTACTCAGAACATTTCTTTTACTCACACTTTAGCAATTCTTTACATCTTTTATTACGTGTATAATGTAATATGTATAAACTGTGATTTTTACTTTTATACCTTGAATGACAATTACATCTTGTTAGAAAAATAATTTTTTTATGACAATGACATTATTTTTACTTATTTCTGAAGTAATGAAACTAAAGTAATCTACACAAGTTTAAAGCATTAGTTATAAAATTAAGTTCATTTCATACTCATCTCGATTTTACACAACTAATGTGAGTACTGAAGGCCATATACAATTAGAGAAAATCCTGTGTATGGCATTTCCTGCAAGATCAGAATCTTCTATAAAATAAATTAAAAGGAATAAAGATATGAACTAATGTAAATATCAATTTACAATGTGTCTTCACTACCATGTGGGGTAATGAATATGCTTTCTAGGTGTCCTCATTTGAGAAAAGGAATTCTTCACAACATCTGGCCAGCAAGTAGGAAGGCCTTAGTTAATAACAAACCAAACAATATGACTTCACTTTCAGAGTGGATTATCGGTATTTGAAAAACGTGAGAAATATTTATAGAAACAAACTGGAAATCCACAATAACATTATGACGTACTATTAAATAAACCTTATTATTTTACATTTTCAAACACAGTATATAAAATAAATTTATAATCATAATTATTGGCACATCATAACATCAAGATGGAGTTGGTAAGAATAAACAGAATAAGTTACATAGTGATTATGTAATGGTAGCTAAGTTCTGTTACAAAAATGGCAAAAGCAGACTTACGCAGTTGTATCAGCAAAATAAAAATACGGAGGAGGATAAGGTTGTTTAGGACAGAACATAACCCAGGCGAGACTGGTTATGTGTACTCCCAGGTCACTGTTTTATACCATTCAACTCGATCATTTCATTAATCTCTAGGGCTCTGTATACAGATTATTTCTGCAACCCACAAGCTTCCCATGCTTTTTTTATTTTATAGAAAGAAAAGAAAAACATTCCACATACAAAATAATAAACCACTCTTAAAAGATAAACTGAATTTAATTAAATCTAAAATAATTTACTCAAATTAACATTTGCAATAAAATTATCACCAGAGAGAATAAAAAATAATAAAAACCAATAGTAATTTAAGATTATCTGTCTGCATTTATGTAATAGTTCATTAAGTGTTAAATTTTATTTTCTGTTGTAAATAAATTTCTTCCACCCTCCAATTCCAAGCTAATCTTCTTATCAATTTGTATTCAGTATATTTTTTTAATACTTTCTATAGTACTACTTTTTCCATTAATTAATAACTACAAAGTTTTAACGACATTTGTTTCATACAAAGTCAGTATTACTTGAAGTAAATAGTATTTAAACATGGTACAATGTTGTTGATATTACGTAAATGGATCAATAACGAGCTGTAATGTTCAAACTTTTTAAATTGTGTAATTTCAATTTCTGTCCTTGGATGAAATTAACACTTAATGTCTTTGAAACACGGGATGTTAATAATTTAAACACTGTAATTATATGCATAATTTTTTCACAAGTACACACCCTACAGCTGATGTACAACCAAGACCAGACTTGGCTTGTCACCAGGGTCACTGGTCCAAATCTAGATCATCCAATGCTTCATCTAATTCATCTAAATCTTCATCATCATCAATAAACAGATTTTCATTGATAGGAACAGCTGCTGCTCCTTCCCCGCCTCCATCTGGAGCTGTCAATTAAAATAAACAATTATTATAAGAGTATATAACACTTTGTACATAGATACATTGACTAAGGTTATAATGTATTTACTGAACTCTTTGTGAAATTCAGGATTTGGGTAGTAGACTGTTTTCTGAAGAAAGCAGAGAAACGACTGACCATGCATAACTAGGGACGTGATTTTGTAGTGCTTATTTTATCAAGATTTCGTGGAAATATAAAGGTTTGGGTTAATATTTCGTGAAAATATCAGTTAGGACACGGCATACAAAATTAATATTATGTACAACAGCATGTAAAAATCCAGTTACTAATTTTAATCATTACAAATTTTCCTAATACTTTGAATACTATGACATAATAAATGTCTTTCCTAAAATTTATTTATTTATTCTGACAGAGTTAAGGCCATGAGGTATTCTCTTTCACACTACCAGAAGTGAAATATGCATACAAATAATAACAGTAATAATACTAATAGTAATACTTAAATATAAATTATTGTTTTGCAGATTGAAGAGCTTACATATAATGAAATATTTACTAAACATGATGTGTAATTAAGTAATTTATGATTTATATCCTAAGTCTGCATTATGATAAACCTAAATGACAATTTATATAAACACAGAATAACCTATAAAAATTGGCTACATAATTCAAAAATCAATTCTATATAAAAGTATATAATTTGAATTCTAAATGTAAACTGATTAACTATTTGGCAATGCTGACATGACGAGGTAAGGAATTCCATATGTGAGAAACAGTGAAATAGAATGGATAGAAAAAGGTACGATGACAAGGAGTGGATAATAAGGTTTGATGTTGACTCCTTAACATTGTGAGGTATTCAAAGTGAGTTATCATACATTTTGGGCCTACTTCCAATCACTTCTTAACAGTAGTTTACACATATTTGGAAAGAGTATTGAAAAGTACTCTCAGTAATCCACAAACCAGGTCAAGTTCAATCTGATTCCAAGCAGCAAATCTTATACCAGTTTACAGCACTTAGCTATCCTGCTCTTGAATATTAAAAGTTGAGAATAGTTTCAACATTCTCTTTGTTCTCTGCACAGATTGTAGAATCACTGTTTACAGCTTCAGGAGACAACCATATTTAATTTTCTATTTTATTTCTAAGTATTATCTGTTTGTTTTCGCGAGTTTTTGTGGTGGGGAGGGAACCCATTTTTTTCAAGCACTAACTTCGTGACGAGGCAATTTCGTTGAAATCATTAGACTTCATGACATTTTGCAGATAAATGTCATTCATTTTATAAATTAACTTTATGAGATTTGTGTGTCTTCCCCCCCCCCCCCCCCGAATACAATTAAGTTTTCAAACATTTAGGGTACAGTCAACTCTGGTTATAATGAACCTCTGAGGACCAGCATATTTCATTCACTATATCCAAGGTGTCTGTTTTTATACTACTGACGTTGCTATACATACAGTATTAATGCCCGTTTGGGTCAGATCACATTCAATATCAGTACTAATGTTCACTTTATCTTCCAACTTAAACACTTTAGGCTTTGACATCCTGATGTTCACAGATCGAAACTTGAATCTCATCTGGCCATGTAGGTAGTAGGCACTGACCGATTTCGCACCTCTTCCCTGTGGAGGTATGCTTCTGTGTACTCGATCTTGGAATTTCCCCAGGTTCACTTTTACAAAGATGCAGAAGGAAGGGTTGTGGACCATTATACTGTAATCCTTCTTCTATTTACCTTTTGGTCATCACTCTACTTCCTTTTACAAAAGAAAACACTTTCTCTTCCTATTCTTCTAATAACCTCTTTTAAAGGAGTCAGAACTAATCCTTCCTTTATCCCTCACTGCGTCCACTATTCTCTTTAACATGTTTCAAGCTGTCCAGGAAGCTGAACAAATCCTTTGTCTTTCAATGCACTTAAGGAGTAGAAGGTTTGAGATTTTGTTCTGAATATATTCTTGGAAGTTTATAGGAGAAAGGGTTTCCTAAATTACCATTTCGGCCATTTTAAAAATAAATTTCTAGGGGAAGTTCTAGTTTTAGGTTCACTATAACCGAAGTGAAGGTTCACTATAAACGGAAATATTAATGTACTTTTTAATGTATGCGGATCGGGACCAACAATTTAGGTTCACTATATCCAGAGCTGACTGTATTTTGTTAATACTACGAAATCACACGTCTATGCATGACATATATGAACTGTATACTGAGTGTATTAAAAAGAAATATTTTTCCAGTTATGAAAAACTGTTACATATTGTAAATAATAAATTAAAATACATTCAGGTGTAAATGCAGGCTATGGAAAAGAAATCACACTTTCCAGGTTTTAGAAAGTTTACAAGCCATAAGAATGAATGAGAATTAATTATAAAAATTTCCTGTAATTAAAAGAAAACGTAAGGTGGTGGTGGTGATAATAATAGTAGTAGAAATAATAATAATAATAATAATAATAATAATAATAATAATAATAATAATAATAATAATAATAAAACGAACAAGAAGAAATTCTAGAGATGGACATGTCCCTGCACTTAATATCAATTGCCCCTGCAACAGTCTTTTGTGAAATACAAATTTATTAATTACTATACTATTTATTTGTATATTATATTTATTTGTCCGTACTTTATTGTTGCTGGCTTAAACAGTGAGCATATCATGTGTACATGTTTATCCTCCACCATTCTTGGGAGTATTTCTTAAAATTTATTTAAATATTTTTAATTACGTACTAAATTTTCAAGCATAGCATTCAGTATTATTTTTTTAAGCTTGAAATATTCTGAATATTCAGATAAATGGTGTAAAAGGAATAACATACCTAGTGAGTTTATTTCACCATTTGTGGTGCTATGATCAGTTTCTTTGCTTTTCAAGCGGTCCTCAGAAGCTTGAGTTCCAGTTCCATCAGCTTCCTGGGCTTCGAAAGCCAATTCATCCAATTGAATCTCACGATACTGCCACAAACATAACAACAGTAATAACAATTACAATAGTAATAAATCAATATTTAATATGTATTTTTGCTATAAATAATATATATTTTTTTGTAATATTTAAAAAAAATAATAATGAAGTCACAGGTTACAAATGATGGTAAACCCAAGTAATGTGACTGAAGACTTTGAAATTATGATTTTATGAGACACAGTTAATGAAAGAAACACGAGAATAGAGTTCCCTCCACAAGCTATAATCAATTTCTATAATGACTTCAACAAAGAAACATCTTACCATAGTTTAGTGCATTTAAAAATACAATTATATTAAATCTGCACTGATATTAAATTAAAACTGTCTTATCTGAAAAATTAAGATTTAAAAATTCAGAGAACATTCTCAACAGAGGCATATCAAGGGCATCAAGCCAGAAGGGTGTATCAACAAAACTGCAAACTTATATCAGAGCCATTTAAATATAGAATAACTTTTCCTATCTTTGTCTACTTAACAGGGTACTTTCTTTAATTCTTCCTCATGCCCATTGCAATTCTCAAATGATTGTTTTCAAACATAAATAGTTTCCATTAAAATATTTCAATAACACTACATTTGTTGATAAGCCCTTCTGCTATGATGCCCTCGATATGACAGAAGAAACTGCAACTAACATTTCAAAGAAATTAAAAATTTTGCAATTCCTCTAGGAAGCACATTTTTAGTACGAGTACATTCTAACATAACTTACATGATTAGTTCCACTGTATGTAATTGTGTAATGTGATAATCCACATCATCATGTACTTACTTACTTACTGGCTTTTAAGGAACCCGGAGGTTCATTGCCGCCCTCACATAAGCCCGCCATTGGTCCCTATCCTGAGCAAAATTAATCCATTCTCTATCATCATATCCCACCTCCCTTAAATCCATTTTAATATTATCTTCCCATCTACGTCTCGGCCTCCCTAAAGGTCTTTTTCCGTCCGGCCTCCCAACTAACATTCTATATGCATTTCTGGATTCGCCCATATGTGCTACATGCCCTGCCCATCTCAAACGTCTGGATTTAATGTTCCTAATTATGTCAGGTGAAGAATACAATGCGTGCAGTTCTGTGTTGTGTAACTTTCTCCATTCTCCTGTAACTTCATCCCTCTTAGCCCCAAATACATCACCATGTATTAATAAAAATTAATTTCTGGATACGCATATATGTAAATATATTATCTTTTAATCCAAAATTATTTACATGAATTAATACTTCGTGACATAAACAGTGGCCATAGCAAATTTAGAATTTGCACCACAGAGTTCTCACGTAACAGAAGGGAAAACGAAATCCTAGAATTCTATACAATCAATGTTACCTGAACATTGTTTTGGTCATCACTATCGTCATCATCATCATCACCCAAGTTATAAGAATCAATAGCTTCATCTCCTTCCTCATACTGGTCGGCTGCAGCCAATTCAGGATTGAAAAAGAACATTTCACGTCCAGAAATCTGAAAATATTGAAAGAAAATTTTGATAAATAAATGAACATTCCGATAGAAGACACAAAACAGGTATAATGAAGCTCAGAAGGTACAATCTTTGGTTCGAATCCTGCCTAGGGTATAGTTATCAATGTGATTTACTCTACAGTCTGATAATCATGATCTCACATACGGCCATGTGTCTCATATCATAACAAATATGAAAACACTTTTTATATACAAATACTAAATGGATTCGGAACACCTCAAAATCTGTGCTTCATTCGCTGGTCATGATAATATCTTTGAAAAATATTGGAGTGCAAGAGGTCAAATGACTTTATTGTCAAACGCCTGGCATTAGAAAACAACAACAACATATACAAATACATATAAATCTTTGTACATATATATTATTCATGGGTTCCAAAAGGGTAGTGAAGTGCATTCCATCCATAATATCTTCTACCTAAATTCCATCATCACCTTTATTTGGTGCCCATTTTTGAACAAACTAGGCTCTGGGGACCAAGTCATGGTGGTATGCCAATGCGTGCTATACTGAAGAAATGCAGTATACATGAGCTTGTACAAGAGCCAAGATGGCAACTCCACTACTGGTCTTACCTCTTCTTTCCCAGCAACTAAAGGTATGATCACACGTCGCTACTTTTGCAGCGCTGCAGTACAAAAAACTGCGCAACTCTTGTACTGCGACGTGTGAACAACGGTGCAACCCGAAAAGTAGCGGCTGCCGAACCTGCTGCCCGCTACTTTTCCATGCTGCGCGCAACTTAAAAGTAGCGACGTGTGAACAGGGTTCTCAGGGTTGCAGCCACAGCATTTTTGATATCGGTTTTGTTGAAACTTTTGCTGCGGTTGCAACCAGTGTTACCACCCAAATGTGTCAATGATACTTTTATTGTTTGGATATATTTTAATGTTAAATGTGATGAAAATAAATTATTTGTAACAGTTATTAAATACACAACACAGTCTGAGCATAATTGGTGACGATATAATTCATTTTTTAAATTTTCCGTAGCGTAGTTCCAAACAGGAGGGTTGCCAACATTGATTACGTGAATATACTGTTGGTTATCATTTAAGTATATAGGTGTTTTTAAAAGCTTTATAGTAAAAATAATGTCAATTTCTGAATATTAGAAACGACAGAAAAGCAAATAATAGATAAGGAAGCTTTCGCATGAGTTTCTTAATAATGCGAACATAACCACAAAATGTATATTGAGAAGTCAACATGGAGATGGGAACCTGCAGCATGACTGCGGCTGCAAAAGTAGCACCTTGCGTGTGAACAGACTCGCAACCTCCAGTTGCAACTTTTGCAGCACTCGGGTTGCGCAGCACGAAAAGTACCTTCACTAGTCAAAGGGGGGGGGAGGGAAAAATCTCTCTCTCTCTCTCGCTCTCCCCCCCCCCCATTAAGTTAGAAGAGATAGCTAAAAGCTATACGACAAACAATAACATTGAAAGACCCTTGGAACTCCAGGAATGGCCCCATCCAGCAGATTTTCCTGCTGTTACAGACACAAAGCTAAATGAAGATTACGCTTATGAAATCTACACTGATGGAAGTAAATCCACTGAAGGAGTAGGTTCAGGAGTAGCAGTATTTTTCGACGGCGATCTCGTACAACAATCTAAATTCTGACTTCATGGTGAATGCTCAAATAACCAGGCTGAACAGTTCGCAATCCTAAAAGCACTTCATATAGTTAATGATCTACAACTACAGCACAACACCCCTAAGACTGCATCATTGTATTCAGACAGTAAGATCACCCTAAATTCCCTCGAAAACAGCAGGAACCACAATCCATTAATAGAAGACATCAGAAAAAAACTGACTTCCTTAAGAGAAACAGGCTGGAACATAACCTTCAGCTGGGTTAAGGCTCATATAGGGAGATTCGAGAACGAGCTTGCCGACCGCCTTGCCAAGAAAGCTACAAGGGAAGACACAATACATTACAGCAAGATCCCCATGAGTGCCGTAACAAAGACTCTGAGAGAAGAAAGCCTTACCAAGTGGGAATATCAGTGGCAGCTAGCAAGAAACGGAGCGGAAACAAGAAGATATTTTCCACAAGTTTCACAGAGACTAGCATTGAACATACCTCTTTCAGCTGGACTTACAACCATACTAACTGGTCATGGAAGAATCAATGCATATTATTATAGATTTCACATTCTACAAGACTCAACATGCAGCTGCAATAACGGTGACGAAACGGTAGACCATATTTTACTCGAGTGCACGAAGTACAACACTGCCCGAAACAAATTGGAAAGGATCATAATTCCAAAGGAGGAAGGTGGCCACCAAGCAGACCTGATCTCATATCCAAATACTTCAAGGAATATTGTAAATTCATACGAGAGGTAGATTTAGAAAGTAGACAAAGTGTGTAGCAATATGGAAACACAAATATGGAGAATAGTAAATAAAATTATCAAGACCATATAGAATTATGACACTGTCTCATCTCTAATTGTAAGAAAATAGCAATCTTCTCAGCGCAAATAGACATGTAGTATTACCTATGTAATGGAGCATGTTGTTCAGTAAAGACATAAAAAAAAAACACACACACACACACGCACGCACGCACGCACACACACACACACACACACACACACACACAAAAAAATCACCTTCCTTGAATGAGAGGGTCCTAGGCAAATTTTACAGGTCATTTATCACTAGAGCCCAGATTTCCATGCATATGCATGTTTTTATATAAGGTTGTTACACTTCTCAAACTTAGCAATATTCGTTTTATGACTTATTAATTCAAAATAACCATACTTCTTCCATGCATGTTTGCATGTTTTGGCCCTTTTTGGTGGTAAATTTATGCATAGCCTAATGCATATTTAGAAGTTTTTAGACTTAATAGCATATATTTAGACTTTTATATTGCATATTATATATTATTTTTTTCTGGTTATAGTGCATATCGTCGTCATTCCTGCAATAACTCCTATGTGACATATTTATCGATTTTCAGATTTTTGCTCTATTAAATAACTTAAATGTGATACAGCAAATAATAAAATCTCCTATATGTAATTATATTTATTTCTTTCGAAGAATTTACAATCTCCTATGTACCACTACCATAGAATGAATAAATGTGTTTTTTCTTCTTACTGAAAAATTTTATATTTTGCACATAGAAGTTATTGCAGAAACAACGATGATATATTATGTTAACTTGCATAATACAGTAGTGCCTTTTATGTTGCTTTGTAGAATTTGGTATTTCCACATTATGTGTATATTCAGAAAAAAAATAAAAGAAAGCTACTGGTAATATGGTTTCATGGCATCCTACCTGACAACTAGTCTTTGGACTTTCCACTAAATCCCTTCCTTTGTTACACTGGAATTTCCAACCCCCAACTCTCACTTGTTACAAACCAGAGGTCAAAATATAGAAAGAAAGGAAAGCAGAAGCAGCATGCTTGCAAACTGCAATTTAGTATACTTTTGTGTCGAATTGTGAAGTGTTGTTATAGCTCCTATTAGAACTGCAAGAAGATATCTTGTGTCAAAATGGATTGAGGGAATGGAATTTCTAAAGACGGATGGTGATGTAGTTTATTGTGATTGTTGTAATAAAGACGTAAGTACTTGTATATTTTGGGATGCGCGATAGCGTTATGGTTAAGGCATAACACTGCAAAGTAGGAAGGGTATGGGTTTGACTCCCTATGGTCATTCGGAAATGCAAAAGACTTACAATTCGACCTCATTTTGTTTTTTTTTTTTTAATAGGTTATTTTACGACGCTTTATCAAGATCTTTGGTTATTTAGTATCTGAATGGGATGAAGGTGATAATGCCAGTGAAATGAATCCGGGGTCCATCACCGAAAGTTACCCAGCATTTGCTCATATTGGGTTGAGGAATCAACCAAGTAACTTGTCCCAACCGGGAATCGAACCCGAGCCACCTGGTTTCGCAGCCAGACGTGCTAGCTGTTACTCCACAGGTGTGGGCGACCTCACTTTGTCCCAACTTTCTTCACATAAGAATGCATCTGTCATTTCTTGGGTCGTAGAAAGATAATTTTCTGTGTTAAGATAAACACATGAGCTTAAGTGAAAGAAATTTTGAAATGTTGTTTCAAAATAAAATAAAAATCCAGGCTCTATTTATCACCCACTGAACTCATACCGTACTATGGCAGCAATAAGATCTACAATTACAAGGCATCTCTCCTACAGGAAGACCACTTGATGAGTGACGCAAAGTAAAGTATCTGTCATTGAATAAAAATTACAGATGGAAATTCGAATCCTCGAATCCTGCGTACCTTGAAAAAGATTCGAGATTTGAAAACTCTCGCTTTTTTTTTTTTTTTCGTCATTCGAATTCTAATCTAAAATACTGTTAAATTTTCAGGTACATCTTAATGCTCAACAGTGGACAACTATAGAAGAACTCATAAGTGATAACGAATCCTAAATTTGTTGGACAGAGCTACATTTGTGATCAGTTCCAGCCAAGTAGCAATCTCAGAAATAATTCCTTTAATGAACAGCACCATTAATATTCTATAAGACTAGTGGTGTAGGGGTATATTTTTTGAAAACTCTATTCTTAAATTTGTTTTTAATTAAATACTGATTTCAAATTGTGCTTCAATTATAGTCTTTTAATTTTAAGTAGAACTTTTTTTTCTTATTGTTATTCTTACATGAAGGATTCGAGAACTTTTTAGGATTCAGACTCGAGAAAATTTAGGATTTGTCCCACTAATAATAAAAACATATAGATAACCATCTGCAATTCATCCAAACACACTGCCGTATAAAATCTAATGTTTCTTTTGTCTCCATTTCCTTTTGGATCCTTCCAAAGTCTTGTCTTCATCATTGCCTATTAGATCTATAATGAAATCAACTGGACTAATATTCTTGTATATATCTTAATATGTGTTCAGCTTTCACTTTTGCTCATGTTTTATTTCCTTAAAGATATAGAGATGTGTACAAAATTTCTTGTTATGATTTTATTTTATTTTAATCAATAGTTTGACATTGGTATCAAAAACACTCCTCATATATGGACAGATTTTTATGTCCCAATTGAAATAATATAGAAATAACGATAAATTGAACTGTCGTTTACGTACACTCTCAAACGTGGACACGGACAGTCCTAAAGCTTGCTTTAGCCTACCTCCTGACTATGGACAGAACTTGGATTTCAACACCCAATGTGTTACAGAAATGGAAAATTTAGTTTTGAGGACTGTACAGAAATTCCTTAACATGAAAGGAGACAATACCGTTAGCTGGAAGCAGGTGAAATTCCTTAACATGAAGATAATAAGGGTCTCGTAGGGTATTGCTAGCCTAGCTGGCTACTCCTTGTTAGCTGGAAGCGAGTAGATAAACAAAGTCATAAAATTTCATTTAAAGCATGAGGGGATATAATTTTAATGTATGTTATAAATGTAATGTTAGATTGGGGAGCTTCCCTGCCAATAAAGAACATCTCCCAGATGCGGACAGATTGTTATGTCCCTTTGATGTAAGTAAATGAGAGGTTTCACTGTATATCATATTGGTGGAAAGTTCATAGTTTTTTCATAAAAAATGTTTTTTTTTTCGCAAATATTTAACAATCTCTTATTGGTAACTATTGCGAGTAGGATCGTGATTTTTGTCCATATCAATAGGAAATCTAATAAAGAATAATTTATCCCCCTGGCATATTTCAATAGCGTGAATGGTTTTCGTGTAAATTTAATTTTAAAAACCCCTAAATTCAAGCCATTGCACGAAGCAAGTGAGTGGCAACATCTCGGCAGAAAGAAGCTTACGTACAGAGACTCACCGAGTTCGTTGACCACTTACATCTTTATCATGAGCGGAGTGTATTAGTGACGATGTTGCCAGACTGCTCAAACTTCAAACTTAATATTCTAATTGACTGTGCATTTAAACACAAAACGTAATATAAATGTTCTATTCATTTACGTGTATCCTATTGTTCCTTTCAATCTGCAAAGTTGACTTCCACCCTGTATTTAATGAGTATCAATGAGATAATATACTTGTATGAATAACAAACAAGAAAAGATTGAGAAGAAAGAAAAATTATTTAAGTTCCTATCCCAAAATCTTCCTAAAAAAATTAATGGAAAATATGAAAGATAGTAACTGCCAGGCTAGCCACTCCCAGAAATCAAAGTCCAGAATCCTTACATGGATCAGCTTTAAATGCTGAATTTGAGTCGTTCTTATGAGAAACACATTGCAGCATGCTGAGCTGAAACTAGGAAGCTCATTAATTTATCCAGGATAACATGATGTCTAACAATAGTATGAGTATAACAAAACTTTTCATCAAACGACCAACTTGTTCTCTTTAGCAATAATTGCCAAATTGTGGATATGACACTACAGTTAATGAACCTTACTGCTGAACAACTGTGATAATGAACTTTCTAATATGTATCTAAGAAAAGAGGTAAGTAGTATCAAGAGTAACAGTGGAGGATATTACGTTGGTGGAAATAAGTTTTGAAGTCTTTGATGGTGAAACTATTATTTAATGATCCAGCAGTCTTTAGAAGTTTTTTACGATTTTTTTTACTGATTATGAATGATTAATAAACACAATTGGATCTTAGAAAAAAAAGATAGAAACTAGTCTATCATTAAAATTACCATATTTCAATCAGACAACAATTCGATGAATAAGATCTAGATCTTATTTGTTCCTGCACATGTGCAGTTGAAAAAATGGTGAATATTGCACAAGTTAATGAAAAATTCTATTTACAAAAATACAGAAAACACGTTCATGTACATGATTTTTTTTAACGAATATTCAAATTTGTGTCCACACTAGACGATTTTTGTTAACTACATTGTAATTTTATTTTCTGTAAGTGATCAAAGTCTTTGAATAAAGTTGTGCTGCAAACTTAGCAAGAATTCTTTACTGAAAATAGCACTTGGAAATAGAGTGTACATGTCCAGTATTTAATTGAAATGGAATTTATTAAGGCAAGGATATAACCAATAAACGTAATAACTACCAAAGAATGTGCAGTATGATTACAAGAACGCATAATGTTTACTCTAAAAGAAACATCACGAACTTTCAACCACTTTTCGGTGCGAGAAATGCTGAAAACATTTTCGCAAAAATTCCTAAAAATGGTATTTTGTAGCTTCGCAATACTTTCTTCCTTTTTATTCTTCATATAATAAATAAGTAATAACGCAGTATAAAATTCACTGGGAAGAACATGTTATTCTATGCCCTGATGTAGACTTCATAAATGACTTATTGTAGAGATGTCAAAGAAGAAGAAGAAGACAGGCTAGATGATGAAGTTAGGAAAATTAATTATGGTCTTAATTCTGCAAAGGATAAAGAAAACGAAAAATCTGACTTAGAAGTGAGCAGAATCTCATAAAATGCTTTACTAGTTTGGGTCACATGCAAACCTATGACAGTTGGTTTAATCAGTTTAAAAATAAACGAACGTTATTTCGATGATAACAAACGAACTGAACGACCTTCAGCTTTGAGACTATAAACCTATGATCCATGAAGTTCGTAACAGTGTAAAATGTCGTAAACGTTATGCCAGCACATTTTGTCATACTAACCCATTTTGGGGCAGATTACTGCAAAATTTGTGCCAAAAAGCGTGTGTGCGCGCACACACATACAAAATTCTGACTATACAGCAATATTTTGCTTTGGCCTTTGAAGATAATATGGTGGTTGTACTCCACACTCCTTTCTTAATGTCTTATTTTCCTTTTCTCCACAATGATGATAAATTTTAAGAGGCCAAAACGTATCATCACAGAGAATATTTATTCAGAATCATAGGTGGAGATAAAGATGCTGACACACGAGGACTTTCACGACAGCTTTTCATCATGGCAGCAATGTTGGGATCAATATGTACACATGCAAGGGAAGAGTTTGAAGGCGATAGTGGTAATCATAACTTCATCTTTTTCAAGTAAATTTCGGAACTTTTGTCCAGTATCTCGTATGCTGATCTAAATAATCTTTCATTCTCTAAGTCAGAAAGCTTAGTTCTTAAGTGATACCTAAATTTACACTACTCTCAAGACTAAAGTTTTTGATATTGTAAGAATAATATCTGAACAAAAATGAGCAATATACCGTATATACATGAATGCTCTGTGCCATCGAATAATGCGCACACCCCAGTTTTTCTTCGCTAAATTCCGGAAAAAGTATGCGCAGAGTATTCACATATATACAGTATCTCAAATTTTCAATATGCATATACTAAACCATCCGTGCCATCGAATAATGCGCACACCCCAGTTTTTCTTCGCTAAATTCCGGAAAAAGTATGCGCAGAGTATTCACATATATACAGTATCTCAAATTTTCAATATGCATATACTAAACCATCCGTGCCATCGAATAATGCGCACACCCCAGTTTTTCTTCACTAAATTCCGGAAAAAGTATGCGCAGAGTATTCACATATATACGGTATCTCAAATTTTCAATATGCATATACTAAACCATCCGTGCCATCGAATAATGCACACACCCCAGTTTTTCTTCGCTAAATTCCGGAAAAAGTATGCGCAGAGTATTCACATATATACGGTATCTCAAATTTTCAATATGCATATACTAAACCATCTGACCGACCAACCAACCAATCACATACACACAAATTTAATTGAAGGGTTCTGAACCATAGTGGGCCAAACGCCATTTACTAAAACTGTAGAAAACAAGGGTTAAAATGAAGTTATTACCATAATTCAATGGAAACATATAGCAAGTAATATAAAGTATACATATTAAAACTAAATGATATGTCAGTCTTCATTAAACTATGGTATTCACTTAACTTTAACCCTTGCTTTCTCCGTTTTTAATAAATGGCGCTTGGACCCTATGGCTCTGAACCCTTCAATTTAGCTTACTATAAAGAGGAATTTCAAGAGCCACTATGTTTGACATCAACAATGATATCGAGAAATTTTTTAGAGCCATAAACTGTGATAGGTTCGAGTGAAGTGAAAGTACAAAAGATTTCACAAGGTGAAAGAACGATCTTGCAGATATACTGAACTCAAAAAGACTCTCCTCTGTACTGTACAAAGGATTCTAGCATTACACGATTTTAGAAAATATATTACACATAATTGGCAATACAAAGAACACGTTTGCTTAAGAAAGAACCCTTGAATTATTATACAGTGCCAATTCAGAGCACTCACGAAATATATTAATTCTTGTGGGACAGCAGATTTAAATATATTCTGACAGAAAAAATTTAACCAGGATCCTCTAGAGCGACATTTCGGAATTAGAAAATGATTATCTTGTGATGATCACCATAGACTTTCTACATCTGAACATTTTTCAATCTATGTGCTGGTTAAAAAATGTGCTGTATTCTGTATTCAAGTGATAATCGAGGAGCGTTTTTGCTAAACTCGATAGATGCACAAAACTACTTTTCTCAGAAAACGAGTTTTATCGTATACACAGTTTATATTGTGGGAAGGAGATATTTCTAATCATCCTCTATGCACGGTATGAACCAAGTTATGCAAAATCTGACTGCATAGGGTGATGCAGAAGCTAAACATCATATGATTGTGATATATAACTCATTTTCGAAAAAATTTGCATCTATCAAGTTTAACAAAAATGCTCCTCAATTGTGAACTCCTAATTGAGCCCAAGCATCTAGCTTCTACGTCATTAAATGTACATGTTTAATTATTATATATATAAATTCTAAATTACATACATCAGCTCAAAGAATTTGAGTGACCACAAGGGTCCTGAATACAATAAACATGTACAATAATGTGATGTGATACATTACCCCATTAATGCCCAGCGTATGATTAAAAATACGGAGTGAGAAATATTTTTTCATTCATTTCCCTTTGACTTCAAGTTAACAATTTTTTTCATGTAGGCAGTACATGGATGTGGTTTAAGATTCAGGCATTGTTGAATGCTCTGTGATCGTTTCTCTTGTTGGTATGAGGTTTTGAGTTTGGATCTTAAAGAAAACAAAACTTTGATTGGAATAAAGGTACTTATTTTCAATATAAAATATATCATGAATTATGAAACTAGTGCTAATATTACTTGTTAGATATTCGTGAATAATTCAGGCCATTTGGCGTACATGTATCTTTGTATAGAAGCATAGCAATTTCAGTTTCTAAATATGGTATGATATATCATACGCTGAGCAGTAACGATATCATTTTTTGTATATTCTGTTAGATGAATTCTCCTTGGAGCATGTGTGAAATGGACGGAAAAAAACCTACAAACTATAAGCCTAGACTAGAGGTGTTCAAAAGTGAAGTTTTAACTCCAACCCCTGGAAAGAGGTGAAAGGGGCATACTACGGAATACTGGCGTATTATCCCTTCCGGGCATGGTGAGTGAGTAGGCTACTCGAGACAGTGATGGCATTTAGTTTACTGTTGTTTATCACTCACACAACTCGAGAAACTGTAAAATATGCCGTAATGAATGATTATCCATATATCATAGGATCAATGGAAGACATGTATCAATACTTGACGATGCCTGCAGGGTACCTTATAAAGTTCGAACCGTATACAAGGAGAGTCGAACGAGGACCAGGGGTGACTCTAGGAAATGCTATTACATAGATGCTTTGTGTTGGATTGCTACCTGATGACAGTAAACTGTTTATAGACAATTATTTCACTTCCTTTGGGTTACTGTAAAAATGTTCAACAGTAAATATCACGTGCTTTAGAATTATAACAGATGATAGAATTGAAAGGGCACCTCCAAAGAGGTACTTGCCATGCCATCAAAGACACATCTAGTAATCTGACGATGGAATGGCATTGCTCAGGTCACTATAGCAACAAATGCAGCAACACTGGATGTAGTTTCTTTAGGATCATACTCATGGTGAAGTACTAAGGACGAGAGAAAAATCATTGTTCAACAACCGAAAGTTATAAAAATGTATAATGCGTGTATGGGTGGTGTGGACATGTTTGGCAAATTGAGAGGACTCTATCGACTTTGACTATGGTCCAAGAAATGGTACTGGCCACTTATCAGATTTTATATCAACGGATCAGTAGTCAACTTGTGGATGCTTTACAGACAATATCAGAAGGCAATATCTTTGCTGGAATTCACAAGACAAATTGTAAAGTCACTGCTTGCAACACCACTAATGGGCATTTCTAAGACTGTAACGCCTAAAGGGAGAAACCAAGTTCTCAATGAAATAAGTTATTATAGACTTGATCACCTAGTTGTCTGGCAAAGCACTCGGTGCAGATGTGCTTACCGTGCGAAATGTACTAAATTTTGTTGCGTCAAATGTAATGTTGATCTTCATCCTGATACTTGTTTTCTAAAATATCATATAAAATGAAGAAAACCGAAAAAAAAGTTGTTGAAGTGTCTAAAATAATAATTAAAGTGATTAGACATGTATATATTGTTCAAATATTAGTTCAAAATTCGTTTCTTACATTGTAGGGGCCTATTAAGTATTTGTATGAAACTGATACTGTAACTGCCCAGCGTATGTTATATCATACAGGTCATATTTACTATACCGGAAGAGACAAAATTGTAATTTTTGTGTATTTGCACTCAGTAAGGTGTAACAATTATAATATTATAAAATTATGTGATTATGAATTCCTTTTTTTATCTGGGCATTAATGGGTTAAAGAAAAAAAAAGAAAGTTAATTGTTTAAGGCAAAATAAATGGATTAATTGAAATAGAGATGATGATGTAGTATTTGAAGAGAATCCTTGATAATATTATTTTTAATAATATCATTTCAGTCGTAATTAACGTAAAAGTTATTTCAGTAATGCAAGTACAGTGTAATGCTGCTTTGTATGTACAGCTTTATCTAGTTTACAATTATATTTACAATTACAATTATCTAGTTTACAATTTATTACGTTTCTACATCATAAGAGGTTTCTAATCGAGCATATGAGAAAGCAATAGGTCTCATGAGAAAGTCGTTAATTTAATATTATCCAATAAGTAGCATACAACTAGTTAATACAGTGCTACTAAATTATTTTAATTTTACAAAACACAAAATGACCTAAATATCTCAAAAGATCAAAACTTGCATTAGCATTATAATATCGAAGCTTAATTTGTAAGTCTGAGTTGCACATGATATTTCTTGTTCCCCCTGAATTACGTATAAACCAGATACTACTGTAATTAATGAGTAAACAGTAGATAAAAACTATTGGTTAAAATATAGTGTCTCATTTATTATATTATATTCTTTCTTGTGTATAACAAAAACTATAATTTCATGTCAATGTGTACTTTAAAATGTCATAAAAATGTTCATTTTTGCGAAGCTGTACTTTTTTGCATACTTCTGGCTCAAGTCGGCACAATGTTCCAGTTTTAGATTGATTATTATATTTACTATTCAGGGGTGTATTATATAACTTACAATTTGTTAATGTAGTAATATTACATTTTTAAAATAAGTAAAATATTGTAATAAACTACTCTATAATTCTGTGTGTGTGTGCGTGCGTGTGTGTGTGCGTGCATGTCTAATGCTCTGGATTTAACAATGAAGTCATCATCCTTCTTGCTTCCCAATATTTTGATGGAAGGTCCACAAATGTCCTAAGAGTTTCACAATTAGCCAGGTGCTCCATCTCCATGTCCTCTTCTCTGGTGCACAGTAAGCATTTAGGTGAATTCAGTACTCCAATACGATGGAGGTGTTTACTGAGGAAATCATGACCAGTAATCCATCTAAACATGGCCACGGCAGATTTTCGAGGTAGATCAGGAATTAGTTTTGGATCTTTGAATGATTGTTTCCATTTTGAATTTTGATGTTTTGCCTGTTCGCTGAACTTATTCTTTTTATGACTCGCTTTATTGATTCATATGGGAACTTGAAATTTGTTTTTAAGTTGATATAAGTTCCTTTCTTTGCTAACATATCTGCTTTCTCGTTACCGTTCAGTCCGCAGTGGGCCGGGATCCATTAGAAGACCACTTTTTTATTTAGCATTTGAATCTGTTTTACCATGCAATGAATTTCTTTTACTTTTTCCATTTTAGGGGATGTAGTTGAGCTGATGGACTGGATTGCAGCTTTGGAGTCAGACAGGATGACTATGTTTTTGCACTGGTTTAGCCAAACAAATACATTTTGAAGTGATGTATAAATGGCTTCAACTTCGCCATCAAAATTTCTTGTGTACTTGCCAACATTTTTATAAAGAGAAAAGTATTGGCAAGTAGCTCCTGCTCCAGCTCCTTCATTTTGATCCATGAGAGATCCATCAGTGTAAATGTACAACCAGTCCTTCTGTGGATATTTTCTATTAATTGTTTGTAGGGCAATGGCTTTAATACATTATTATCTAATGGATTATTTTTAAAAACCTTTTGCATTCGCTCGAATAGCGCTCCTGAAACTGCAGTCGGAAAACAGAGCTAGCACCACTCGGTGACAAACCACTGAACTACAAGAAGTAAGTCACTTTCTATTCTACCCGCTCTGACATGGACATCCCTTTTCCTTTCTTTCATGAAGATTTCAAATACCATAAAAATATGCATGGGAAACACAATGTCATTATCCATACCTTACTTAATAAGTTAATTTTGATAAGGATATTTTACATACGAAGATTAACACCGAAATGCAATCAAAGTCAGGCTACCAGCATTAGAACTGACACATAGTGGTACAAAGAAATGCCGCATAATTACTTAAATTGTATGTAACATGTTCAAAAAAATTATTGCAGATTATTTTATTGTAAACTTCGAAAGCTGTATACGGGCTATTCCATATGAAATCGATCAGTAAAAAACCTCGCATTTTTTTAGACTCTAATTTTTCCATACTTATACAAGGAGCTGAGGGGAGTGCATTTTCAAAAATATACTATCGAAAGTCAAACGGTTTTCGTATTATTGAGCGACAAATTTAGCCTATTTTATAAAACAAGCCTCTTTCAGCGCTCAGAACTCTGGAACCATTTACTGCAGAACACTGAACGAGAGCTCATTTTGAAGCTGACATTTGGTAGGTTATGTTAAGAAGTAATCCTTATTTTTATTGTACACAGAGAGACAGATAATCTGATTTTACTTGCTTTTAGGCTTTTTGCCCATTTGTAAAAACGTAAAAAAATATTGAGAAAAAACCTTGCATTATTAAGAGGGATTCGGCATTGTTTGCTTAGTGGTATGGCAATAAGTTTCGAGGGTATTAAATAGATTATTTTCACACGCCTAAACTTGAACGGCGTAGTACCGCACGCACTGGCCAAGAGGTGAAGATGAGCGAGCGTTGGGCGTCATTTTACTCCTGTGTTTATGAAAACATGTGATAAAGCTAGCACAGCCATGACTGGTAGATGACACATCACGTGTTTGTCTCCTGGCCTTGCTTCTCTCGGCTACCTCCTGTCTCACAGTCAGCTGGTTAGTTCACGCGCGTACTATTTATTTTCTTTATTTGATATTTTCAATACTTTCTTATCAACACACCATCAGTAAAAAATATGTGTTTATTTGTACTTTCAAAGTGGAATCTAACTATATATTTTTAAAATATTTTTTTCCTAGCCAAAGGCGTCATAATGAGGAAAAGTCTAAATTTCTCCATTTCCATAAAAAGTAAGAAAATCTGTTTATATTTCAATATAAAGTTTAATTTCTCAGCATAAAAATAAACCATGATTTTGATCATTGGGTGAAAGGGTTTCAGAGCTACAACAGTTTAAAGTTGCTAATTTTATGAAAATACGATAAATTTAAATATTTTTAATTTAAACACTATGAAGTTCTGATGCCCCAAACTTTGCACAAAGCATTGTATCACAGTTCTCTACGTACAAAAAAAGTTTAATTGTATTTAGAAAGTGTAAGGTCAATTTTCTCTATATTTCAGTCGATTTGAGATGGAATAGCTCATACAGTAATTTTTTGAGCCCTGTATATCTATAATTATTCAGTATTAATTATTCATTTGATCTGTACATGAATTACTAGATGTTATTTATGACCATTTTATTCCCAACATTTTGCCATTGTATAATTTATCTCTCTCGATTTTTCGCCTCCGAATTTTGTGAAACAAGGTCGGAGAATACATGAGTAAATATGGTATGCCCCACTTCATCTTGCCCCCTACCGACTCTTCTGTGATTGTCCACTGGGAGACTAAGCCTCATATGGAAAGCTGATTTAGCTAAGTGCTACTGTATGTTTCATCCTACCTTATCCTTCACTCCTACTTTGCATAGTTAGTGTTTTCCCCTTAAATTTCCATTTCTCATCATGTGAGTAAGAAGCGAAATATCTAATGCATTCAATAAAGCACAACTGAATAACAAAAAGTTTTTCACTTCCCCATCTTTAAGCTCAGACACAATTGCTCATAATCCTGTTTTCCCTCTCCATATCTCCAATCCGGAGGAATACAAAAGCAGTCACAAGTTCAATTAATATTTTAAAACAAAACTTACAGAACAATATCTGTTTCACAGCAGTACTAACAACTGGAGCAAGTGACAATAAAAAAACTTGCGGTATTATAATGAAATTATTTTTAAACTAAGGTCAGAGTTGAAGAAAGCTTACGAAAATTAACAATTAACATGATGAGCTTAAAGCAAAAACATCTTACCCCCATTTGTCTTCCTGCTTTATATTCTGAACGCTTCTTCTCTTCCTCCCTTATAGCTGCCTCCTTCTTCTCCTTCACCTTGCGTTTCTTCCAAGCAAGAAATGATTCCAGTGTGACTTTAGTTAGATTGGAACCTAGAGCTGCTCGCTCGCGCTCAATGAGATCTTCTAGTGAAATCTCTTCTTTTTTATCTTCCTTCTTTTTATCCTGTAAGAGAAGAAAAAAATTTGATTAAGGAATAGAATGCTGATCAACAGGGAAAGGATTTATATGTAAATACATATTTACTTATAAAGCTAATATAATTTATATTTTGCATTATCTTTATGTTTCACAATGTGTAGGGTTGAAAAATCCTACTTTTATTTTCCATATTTTTCCATATTTTAGAGTTTAGTACATATTTTCGTTAATTTCCATATATTTTCCATATTTCATATAAAACAGTCCATATTATATTAGGTTTAACACTAAAACAAAACAAAATTCCATTAACTTTTAAAAATACATTTCAACAATAGAGATTTAAACACATGTTCAGTAATCCCTTTAACATCAGAGTTATTTGAAAATTAGCAGTCCTATCAACAATGGGAAAGTAAGTTACAAAACTGTATTAATTTAATTTAAAATTTTTAACAGACTTCAGTTGTGCAGCTCAACAGTTAAATGCCAGTCAGAGTACACATAGGTTCAGTTTTGTAAATCATACTATAAAGACGGTAAATATGCCAAAAGTACGTCATTCAGTCAATTTAAAATCAAAACTAACAAGTTACATTTCAGAATTTAAAGAAGATGGTTTATCAACTGACAATAAAATATTATTTTGTAATTTGTGTCAGTGTGCAGTATCATCTACACAAAAGTTCCTGGTGCAACAACACATTACAACTAGTAAACATCAGGCCAACAAACAACTAAATTCCAAGCAGAGACAATTGTTTTTAACACAACCAACAACATCGAATGTAAGATCTGAGTTTAACATCGACCTGTGCCGTTCTCTCATCTCTGCTGATATTCCTCTCTACAAACTAAAGAATAAGGTCTTCAGGGAATTCCTTGAAAAATATACTCAACATACAATCCCGGATGAGTCAACACTTAGGAAGACGTATGCTCCATCCATCTACGATGAGACAATACAGAAGATAAGAGATGAAATTAAAGATAGTTCAATTTGGGTTTCCATTGATGAGACTCCCGACAAAGAAGGTAGACTTGTTGGTAATGTAGTTATCGGTTTGTTAAGTGAACAATATTCTGAACGAATTCTTTTACATTGTGATGTTCTAGAAAAGTGCAATAACAAAACTATAGTTAAACTGTTCAACGAAGCTATGGGTATCCTGTGGCCAAAGGGTATTATGTACGATAATGTGTTATTCTTTATTAGCGATGCTGCCCCTTATATGGTCAAAGCTGGACAAGCATTATCTGTTGTATATCCTAAATTGACTCATTTTACTTGTGTGGCACATGCATTTCATCGTGTGGCAGAAGTGGTCAGAGACAATTTCCCTAAAGTAGATTTGTTGATTTCATCAGTGAAAAAAGTATTTCTCAAAGCTCCCAGTAGAGTTAACGTGTTGAAAGAAATGTACCCTGAAATTCCATTGCCACCAAAGCCAATTTTAACTAGATGGGGTACATGGCTAGAAGCAGTTGAATATTATGCCGAACATATAGACTCTATTAACAATGTTCTCCTTGCATTGGACTCTGAAGATGCAGTCTCAATTGATACTGCGAAAACAGTTACCTGTGACATAAGTGTGAAGAATGACTTAGCTCACATTCAGCATACATTTTCATGCATCATAAAAACGCTCAAAAGTCTCCAAAATAGGCACCTTTCACTATCTGAAAGTTTTGAAATTATAAATAGTACTGTGGAACAACTGAATCGTGGTAGAGGTAAAGTTGCAGATGCAGTAAGAGCTAAGGTGGACACTGTACTTTCAAAAAACCCTGGATATGAAGAACTACAAAAGGTTGTTGCTGTGATGAGTGGTGAATCAACAGTGAAGATTAACTTGGACTTATCCCCAGCAGACATTGTGAAATTGAATTATGTACCAGTTACTTCTTGTGACGTCGAACGCTCTTTTAGTCAGTATAAATCTATCCTCAGAGACAATAGAAGAAGATTCACTTTTCAGCACTTGAAAGAAATGTTTGTAACCTATTGTTATGGTAACAGACAATAAAAATTGTGTTTTGTTGAAACTACATTGGAAGATAAGGTACGTCCATTATATTTTTTGTTTAGTTTGATTAAAATGTACCAATATTTAACGTACATAGTCATTTTTTTATAATTTTAAGTCCATATTTAATTCCATATTTTGGTAAAAATCCATATTTAATTCCATATTTTGGTAAAAATAACTACATATATATTTACATATTTCATATATTTTTAGTCCATATAAATCCGTTTCCTGCTGATCAATATACAGTCAACTTGGGATATAGTGAATCTCTCCAGACTTGCATATTTCGTTCACTATATCCGAGGTTCACTAAATCCAAAGTGTCTCTCCCCTAACGTTAAATGACAGAAATGAATGAAATTGTGAAGAAGAAAATAAAATACTATTCAGTAATTTAAATATTTCATTTTTGTGGAATGGATTACACTGTATATTGTTACTCACAGCTGATTTACTTAAACTATGCTGTCGACCCACGTCCGCTTGCAAAAGACAACGTTCAATGTACTTATAACATTCGCCTTATCTTCCAAAGAAAACATTTTATGCTTCGACATTTTTATACAGAACATTCACTGTTCGAACACTAGAAACAGATTGATCAGGTACAAATGACAAACACTGTTATGGTGTGACTGCATACTCATCCTTGGAATTTCCTGGGTCACTTAATGGAAACTGGAGTTTGAAAACCATCAAAATCTTACCTTCATTTATGCTCTGGACATAATGTCCATCCCATTTTAATAAAAGAAGGCAATTTAATTTTCCGTTGTTTCGATGCTATTCATCATAATGGAAATGTTTCTGAGAACAAAACGCAACCCTTTGAAGGTGGAGGATTAGAAATAACAGTAGAGTCGTGTGCATTTACAGTACATCTCATTGTCTAGGAATCATTAATCCTACTTTTGTCCTTTGACTAAAGGAGTAAGAAACTTAGAATGTTGTTCTCAACACATTCTTTCAATTTTATACAAGAAGGTCTGACTTCAAATAAGAATTTGTCAGGATACAACTCTTGTAACTTCAATTTTTAAGGTTCACTATAAACGGAAATATTAATGTACTTTTTCATGTATGCGGGTCGGGACCAATGATTTAAGTTCACTATATCCAGAGTTGACTGTGTGTATATAATTTGTAATGTATAGTTGGCACTAAAAATAATAAGTAAATGGCGGATAGTGGAGACAACACACTTTCCAAAGAATATGAGTAAGAAAAATGTACATATTATTCCAAGTTTTACTGCAACAGGCTAAAAATTACAAAAAAAGCACGAAATATGTTTACTGTTCACTACCTAGACTAAATAAATCATAGAAAGGGACATATTTCTTTGTAACATAAAAACATAGGTAATATTGACAATGCTACTACATAGACAGAGCATTCTTATGCAGACCAGTCATGTTCCGCTGACTTATATGACAGTAGTGTAGAGTGCCAGTCCTGAGAAAGCTAAGCATTAAAAGGTGGTCTGCATAGGGAAGCATGTCCCAGTGTATGACCACTTTCACCTGCTAACAGATTTTGTAGCTAAAGACTGGAGTGCAACCAGTCTGTATAGGATTGCTCTGTATAACTAATTAAACTGGTGTATTTGAGTAACTCCACTATGACTAAAATTGAGAAAGTTGTAAACCTCCGAAAATTTCAATACAGTGATTAGTGGACAAAAAGTTAATAATTTGACAAATATTGTCCTTTGGATGCATACTTACTTACTGGTTTTTAAGGAACCCGGAGGTTCATTGCCGCCCTCACATAAGCCTGCCATTAGTCCCTATCCTGAGCAAGATTAATCCAGTCTTTATCATCATATTCCGTCTCCCTCAAATCCATTTTAATATTATCTTCCCATCTACGTCTCGCCCTCCCTAAAGGTCTTTTTCCCTCCGGCCTGCCAACTAACACTCTATATGCATTTCTGGATTCGCCCATATGTGCTACATGTCCTGCCCATCTCAAACGACTGGATTTAATGTTCCTAATTATGTCAGGTGAAGAATACAATGCGTGCAGTTCTGTGTTGTGTAACTTTCTCCATTCTCCTGTAACTTCATCCCTCTTAGCCCCAAATATTTTCCTAAACAACTTATTCTCAAACACCCTTAACCTATGAATAATTTCAGCTCAGTGGGAGAGCGTTGGTATGTTTAACCAAAGGTCCCGGGTTCGATACCCGGCCCCGGAACAATTTTTCCCTCGAAATTATTCAAATTGACTTTACAGGGAGTTATTCCTGAAAGCTTAATTTGCATAATACACGTCACTGTACGTAACAGAAAACCACAATTTAAAGTCACACAGAGTTAGTGTGCACTCAAATGTTGGTTGCTTGACTGTTGTCAGCCCACTTTGAGGTCTGTGGATATAGAGGGAAAAAATGGATCAGTGTCGGGTAGAGTTCCCGGGTAGCTCAGTGGGAGAGTGTTGGTACATTTAACCAAAGGTCCCGGGTTCGATACCCGGCCCCGGAACAATTTTTCCCTCGAAATTATTCAAATTGACTTTACAGGGAGTTATTCCTGAAAGCTTAATTTGCACCCTTAACCTATGTTCCTCTCTCAAAGTGAGAGTCCAAGTTTCACAAACATTAAGAACAACTGGTAATATAACTGTTTTATAAATTCTAACTTTTACATTTTTTGACAGCAGACTGGATGATAAAAGCTTCTCAACTGAATAATAACAGACATTTCCCACATTTATTCTGTGTTTAATCTCCTCCCAAGTATAATTTGTATTTGTTACTGTTGCTCCCAGGTATTTGAATTTTTCCACCTCTTCAAAGGATAAATTTCCAATTTTTATATTTCCATTTTGTACAATATTCTCGTCACGAGACATAATCATATACTTTGTCTTTTCGGGATTTACTTCCAAACCTATCTCTTTACTTGCTTCAAGTAAAATTCTCGTATTTTTGCTAATCGTTTGTGGATTTTCTCCTAACATATTCACGTCATCCGCATAGACAAGCAGCTGATGTAACCCGTTCAATTCCAAACCCTCTCTGTTATCCTGGACTTTCCTAATGGCATACTCTAGAGCAAAGTTAAAAAGTAAAGGGGATAGTGCATCTCCTTGCTTTAGCCCACAGTGAATTGGAAACGCATCTGACAGAAACTGACCTATTCGGACTCTGCTGTACATTTCACTGAGACATATTTTAATTAATCAAACTAGTTTCTTGGAAATACCAAATTCAATAATACTTAATAACATAATTCAAAAAATTATTTGACAGGGGAAAAAAATTATTTCAGAAGCCCTCAAAATAAATTTATTTTTTCTGAACTTCCCATAACAAATAAGCGAAATTATATAATGAAACTTTTTTCCTTGAATTACGGCCTGCACTCTCATAATGGATGACTTGGTTTTGTCTTGGGCTAAATAACCTCAATTCTTGTTGTAGTGCTTGATGACAACAAACCTTTTCTCCCCAAAAATCATTTGCATATCATTAGGAAGCACCTGTGAGTTCAGTTCTGAACTGTGCTCAAAATTATATGTGAGACCTCTAAATTACAAAGCCTTTTTCTGCTAAGGAACAATGAATGGACAACAAGATGCAATGAAATATTTATGTTGAATACTACAAGAAAACTTGGTTTGGAATTTCAATTCCGAGAACTTAACAAATAAATCAGTGAAGTCTCTCAACTCTGACAATATCTAATTTGTACAAGTACATGCTTGTTGGCAACTTGTAACAGTGTTACACATATACTGGGTGAAGCATTTAAGTTGATAATATGAAAGATCTAAAAAATGAAGCATTTTAGAAAGAAGTATTTGAAATTAAAGTTAATTGACTTTAAGGAAGAAAGCAAACTGCATTATTTATGTTGTATTTGGAGAACATTTTCAAGGTCATTTGAAGGTCAATCTATTTTTTTAATGGATCCTTACAGTTTTAATTTTTTATTCTCATACCTCGTACAAAAATAGGCATGCTTTATATAAACCATTTTGCAATTTAGCGCATAGTTTCACAGATATTCCAAAAGTAAAAATGTATATACATTTCATAAGCATCTAAACTTGTATTATAAAAACTCTTTGAAGGAAAGATTGATGTGTATTAAAATTACTTCGTTCTCAATATTCACACAAGCACTTCATATGTACTCTTACATGTTTTCTGGAGTAGCTGGTACAACTAAATTGAAAAATTATTTACACAAACATTGTATATTTTTATACAGAGGAATGAGATTGAAAAATAAAAACTACAGACTTCCCTTTCAAAAAATTAAACATCTTCAAATGACCTTGAAAACGTTCTCCAAATATAATGTAAACAATGCAGTTTGCTTTCCCCTTTGATTAACGTCCATTTCAAATATTTCTTTCAAAAACGTCTCGTTTTTATTAGGTATTTGAGTTATTAACTTAAATGGTCAACTTGATATAGAAACCATCATATTGGTACATCTTTATAAACATTTCAATAGAATAATGGAGAAGTCTCTGTATCTGAATTCCTGCTTCATTCTTGTATTTGACAACAATATTTTGTATTAAATCTGCTTAATTAAGTTAAATTAATTAAAAATTCAGTAACACAACTTTGAGTATAATCTGAAAGACTCGTGTAAACATATTACAGTAAAATCCCTCATAAGTGGCACCAATTAACCTGCAATACCAAAAAAAAGGACACTTTTTGCTGGTCAAAAAAAAAAAGTTTAAATCTGCTGCATTACTACAGGTCCCCGGTGTTGCCACATTAGGAAATTCGCACAAACTTACATATTCAATGAATATTCAAACCTATTATTATTAGTGTGATTTGTTTTAATAAAAAAAAAAACCACACAGTTTTATGTCATATTTAGTTATGATTAAGTGACTTAGAAATAAGCTTCACATGACTGAAGTTTCAAGAGTTGGCATCATAAAATATGAACAGATAATTTTTAAAAATATTTATGCAATTATCTGGCAAAATCTCGTATCCGGAGCCAACCTGGTCCCTTTGGTGCCAGTTACAAGGAAGTCTACTGTATACAAACTAATTTGCTTCTTTAAATGTTTCATACTTTTCTCTCTGCTCACCTTTTTCAGAACAAATCCAGGTGGTAATGCATGTCTGTAGATGCAACTTGCTCCATTGGGACATTGCCAGAACCAACCATATTTACTCTTCTCAACAGCCTCAAGGAAGAATTTACATATCTGAATGAAAGAAATCAAGAAATGAATACAAAATACTAACACAACAGTGTAACCCTTATACTGTAATTCAAAACAGATTTATGTAACAATGTAGGTACCTAAGTATAAATTCATAACAATATTCACAATAGCAGTCTATTTATTTTGTAATCTGCATGAAGCACATATACCGGTAATAAAGTCTGTGAGAATTATTTTTTATAGTTTAACTTCAATTAAAAACTGTGCAATATTTATAAATGTCCTGCAACCACTTTTTTAAGCTGTATTAAAATAGTTCCTGAATTTCGAAATAGTTCCAGAATCTATCTTCGTAGCGTATCCAGCTATTTGCTGACAACACGTGTTCTACTATGTTTCACTATAAGGGTTATTGTCAAACACAGGAAGGAGACCCATTAATTGTCCATATTGAGGACTTAATGGAACCAGCCTAAACAATAACCTAGTGTCTAATCTCTACCTTCTCGTGGTGCAGCTGTTACCATTTTGCTTATGCAAAATGAACTAACAGAATGGGCTACCCACCAAACAGCACTCGTCAGCTTGGTGGGCTTATGACCGAAACTGATCTCTTCTCTTTTCTAGTATCAGCCTCCCTTTTCTTTCCTTTTGCTCTTTCCTATCCAGCCTCCCTTGGCTAACTCTTGTTCTTTTCGACTCTGATGGTATTAGAGCATTCGAGGCCTAGGAGATCATTTCCTCTATCCTTTTCCTCTATATCTAACCCTCGTAGGTACTCACCTAGTGATGGTGAGTTAGCTTCAATCCTTTAGATTGAGTTAATAATAGTTCCAGAATAAATCTGGAAGATTTTCAGACACGAAATCTCAAATATTTCAGTAACAGTTCCATTCAACTTACAGTCTATAATGAAATATCATAAATTCGCGTTATTCAATAACCCTAATTAATTAATTACATAATAAAAATTGTAACACAAGAACTACTTTTTTTCTTTCCACAAACATTTTCAACAGCAACAAGAAAATCCATGATCTCCTCCAGAATTACTTAACATCCTAAAATGTTGTCACAATTTGCAAAAACTGAACAAAAGAACCATATTACAATGAACACTAGCTAACTGCAGAATAATTACCCTCCTCCCCCCCACAAGAACAGGAAACCAGAAGATAGAGCTAAAACTCACTAGGATTCAGATGATGCAATTAACATCGAAACTAGTCAATCAGGTATAATAACAACATCATTTAAAATATTAACACAATGAAGTCGTTATTTATTTAATTTAAATAACTTAATAGTTAATCAGTAACGAAAATAAGGCAGAAGATACATTGGCCAAAAAATAGTACAATTGTTATGAAATAGGTTTATAATGTAATATTTTATGGCACGAGTCAATGTTTAGGAAACAAGCAAAGCAAGTTTTCTCATTTTGATGAGTGCAATAACTGTGTAACATTATAAACATGTTTCACACGTTATTTTTTATGACAGCATTATAAAACAATTAATAAAGGAATAACACAAAATTTGTAATGATGGGTAGTTTGATATCATGGTATGAAGAAAGAAATTGCTATGACAACAATGATGTATTAAATATTATAGCAAATTGTTTCATATAGGGCCACATACACGCAAAGATTTACCTGGAGGCAAGCCTGTGCAGACTTACCTCCGGGAGGTATGTCTGAATTGGATGATTGCCCATACATGCTCAGACTTATCCATACATGCAAGTTTCAACACTTTCCAGAATTCACAAATTAGTGATTAAATTCAAAATGATAGGTTCAGTACAGTGTTAACGCGTGAAGGATTCAATTAGCAGAGAAATTGCAAGAATTACCAAGGATAAATAGGAACATCATCTCACACTACAACACTTGTGTCTATGTTATGGAGAATCTTCCGCGCAGCTGCTGCAATGTGGTAAGTCAAATTCATTTTTTTAATTCCACTTATTGATAATAGCTGTTCTTTTATTACAGACACAGGCCCCTTTTTCCATGCACAGTCACAGCTTCCATGATAATGCTTGCTGGAAGCCAGTATTCAGAAAATGCGTGTACAACCATAAGAATCATTCTGTATATGCACTCCATGGTCAACCTACCTGTTCCTGTTCACATTTTGACAAATTCCATATACATTTCCATTATTTTTTAAGTGGAATCTGTACCATGATGTACAGATCCAAAAACAAAATTTGGGCCACCTGAATTTTTCAAGTTCCAGTTATAACATACTGCACATCCTCAGTGCTTACTAAGCATGCACAATATGTTATAAATGGTACTTGGAAAATTCAGGTGGCCCAAATTTTGTTTCTGGGTCTATACACAGAAATAAAATTAATGTTTACTTTGAATAACAACATACATATGTTCATAATATTTCATATAAATGAAGGGTTCAGAACCATAATGGGCCAAGCGCCATTTACTAAAACTGTAGAAAATAAGGGTTAAAATGAAGTTATTACCATAATTCAATGGAAACATATATAGCAAGTAATACAAAGTATACACATTAAAACTAAATGATTTGTCAATCTTTATTAAACTATGGTATTCACTTAACTTTAACCCTTGCTTTCTCTGTTTTTAATAAATGGTGCTTGGTCCACTATGGCTCTGAACCCTTCAAATATTGTTGTTTAATTTGGTGTAGTATAAAACATTATGTATTAACCTTGCTAACCTTAAGCAAAACACTTTCATTTAAGACTGCATTCACTACATTTATTCATGCTCTATTAACCATACAGAAACGACTAATATTAATCTTACAATATCTGTAGGTGGCATTTTCCTTTCAGCCTCTCCATGCTTCTTCTCCACAACTTCCTTCAATTTCTCTTCATCCCAGTTTTCCATTGTGTCATCTCCTTCTTCATCTCTCATATCACAATAAACACTGCGTTTCTCAGCCTTCCGTTCAAGAGCAAGATCATGAGAGAATTTACAGCGATCGCCTTTTGTGCACTGTCCTTGTTTAAAAAACGCACACAGTACAGATTTTGGATCTGTTCCTGAAACATTAACATCATTTTTGTTAGCACAACATTAGTAGAAATAATCTTTTGGAATTAAGAAGTTTTTATTCAAGGTAAGGTCACGTTGTACTATTCTTTGCTATGAACAGCAACTTTCGTGAACACTTAAATTGTATTTAGCCTTTCAATCTGTGTTATGTCCAATCCTTTGATATACATTTTATAACTCATCATATCTGTGTTCCTTATTTTTTGTGGGTATATTTAATCCTACCATACTAAAATACTTAAAATCTCTTCACACAGAATGATAAAGATGTGCATCGTACTTCAAAAACATTTAGAAGAAACATCTCATTCAATTTATTTTCCTCACTTTCTTCTTTCCCTTTTTCCTTCTCATTTATTTGTCTTAAGATATGTACTATTTAATTCCCTAGAATAGATTAATAAGGTCGTTCTCATAATGTTTAAACAGCATATTTATCACATAATAGATTAGTAATTCAGGCTCATTTAAAACAAATATTTAATCAATAAACTTAATTTTTATATAACAATTTTATATCAAGTTAATCTGTAAAAATTCAACTTAAAAATTCATGTGAATGTCAAAACATAACTACCAGATTATATCCATATCCACACAATTACTACAGAATATTTACATCAGTAAAAATATTTCCAAAGAAATAAAATTTTAAAATAACAATATTTAAAACTTTAGTATCTCCCGATTGCTGCACCAGAATAAGAAACTAATTTTGTTTTTCCTCAGATTATATGATTACTTTTAGTATTATTTTGAACAAGTAAGCAACATTGATCAGACTATACTTTGTACCTTAATGACATCTTCAAACTAAAGAGCATATTACCCTTTTCCACCTTCTGTGTTGCCACGGGTCTAAAGAGCAGATTCATTTCCTTCTGGTCTTTCAGCTTCTTCTCTTTCTCAATCTTCTTCAAGTCTTCAGTCTTCTTGCCATTTCCTCCACTTTTTACTTGATGCTGAACTTGCTGGATGAAACGTTGTTGTTTAGCTCCTTTTTTGTTCTTTAAGCCAAATGTTTTGTCCTGTTGAAAAGTAAAATGTTAGCATTTAATTCCTAATTCATGACTTAAATATAAGTAAAAATGCATTTATATGTGGGCTCAGAAGACTTGTGATTGATTTTCACAGCAAACTTAGAATCAATTCTACATATATTACATTTTTCTGTTAAAGATGAACTAGTTTAGGATCTTGCTTAAATCACAATGCCATGATATATTTTCGAACACTACTATATAATTAAAACGAACTAGATTCTTTTCAATTAAGAATCTATGGTATCTTGTATAGAACAAAGAGGTTACGAAACGATTCATCAAAAGAATTACTAGGCAAAGCAAACTAAACCAAAAGGCTGCAGTGCACCCAGACTGAGGAAGCAGACAACTTCTGTTAATAAAAAAAAAAGTAGTTTTTGTTATGTAAGAGTTAAGCTTATTTTCTACTTGATTGAATTCAAAATACTGTATTGCTTTTTAAGTTGAAACATTTCTGTGGCACTTTTGAAAAGTCAAACACAAAAATTCACGTTCATTCTTTGCTCCATTCTAGCGTCACACATGTATACAATAAACAGTAGTAATCGGGGGAGTGACTCTGATTGAGGTTCTGGCTGATATGTACATCTATTATCAGGCAGTACATCTCCTTGACGATATGTGTGTGTCAGAGGAAGAACAATTTGTTTGTATGCATCTAAAGTCTGACTAGTGTAAAATATAGCTAATCAGCGCTGTATGCAATGGAGAGGGAAAGGAACTGGCCACCCTCCCCCATTATCGCCTGACCTAGTTGCCTCATAAGTGGTGCCTTGTTGGTATCACTTGTGGGTTCAGACCTGTCTTCGGACAGTTGACTAAACAACAACAATAATAATTGGGGAGATTTAAATTCTGATTTTGATATCTCAACAGATAGAACAACTGTAACTGACGTATTAAATCTATTAAGACAATTTAACTTTTATCCTAGAAATTATACTCCGAGAACATATATTACATTTTTCTGTTAAAGATGAACTAGTTTAGGATCTTGCTTAAATCACAATGCCATGATATATTTTCGAACACTACTATATAATTAAAACGAACTAGATTCTTTTCAATTAAGAATCTATGGTATCTTGTATAGAACAAAGAGGTTACGAAACGATTCATCAAAAGAATTACTAGGCAAAGCAAACTAAACCAAAAGGCTGCAGTGCACCCAGACTGAGGAAGCAGACAACTTCTGTTAATAAAAAAAAAAGTAGTTTTTGTTATGTAAGAGTTAAGCTTATTTTCTACTTGATTGAATTCAAAATACTGTATTGCTTTTTAAGTTGAAACATTTCTGTGGCACTTTTGAAAAGTCAAACACAAAAATTCACGTTCATTCTTTGCTCCATTCTAGCGTCACACATGTATACAATAAACAGTAGTAATCGGGGGAGTGACTCTGATTGAGGTTCTGGCTGATATGTACATCTATTATCAGGCAGTACATCTCCTTGACGATATGTGTGTGTCAGAGGAAGAACAATTTGTTTGTATGCATCTAAAGTCTGACTAGTGTAAAATATAGCTAATCAGCGCTGTATGCAATGGAGAGGGAAAGGAACTGGCCACCCTCCCCCATTATCGCCTGACCTAGTTGCCTCATAAGTGGTGCCTTGTTGGTATCACTTGTGGGTTCAGACCTGTCTTCGGACAGTTGACTAAACAACAACAATAATAATTGGGGAGATTTAAATTCTGATTTTGATATCTCAACAGATAGAACAACTGTAACTGACGTATTAAATCTATTAAGACAATTTAACTTTTATCCTAGAAATTATACTCCGAGAAGAAAAGCATGCCTCGATAATATTTTCATAAATAGCAGGAATAATAATGATATTCAGGTAAATAATAATAATAATAATAATAATAATAATAATAATAATAATAATGAGTAATAACTGCCAAAGATGGGAAACAAGATCATGAAATCAAAACAAGAATAACAATGGGAAAATTAGCAATATCAACCTTAAACAGTATTCTCTGGGACAGAAGTATTACCAAAGAAAATAAATCACAAATTTTTAGAGCAATAGTAAGAAGCATAGCAACATATGGAACAGAAACTTGGCAGCTAAAACATCAAACAATTTCTAAATTATTAGCTATGGAAATGGACTTTTGGAGAAGACCGGCTTTAATATAAAAAAAAGACAAAATTAGAAACGTAATAAAATCTAAAATGGGAGTAAAAAATTCAATACTGGATTATGTACAATATAAGCAATTGCAATGGTACAGTCATGTAAAAAGAATGAGTGAAGAACGATTACCAAAAAAAGTGTTGGAACGGTTGCAGCCTGAGAGGTACTACAATGGATTCATGGAATTAAAACAACAACGAGCGAAGGAAGATTGGAGGAGACTGGAGAGAATGTTTAAAATTAATTTTCAAAAACTAGAATATTGGGCACTAGAAGATGTGTACACATTGTTAAACCAGTTTTAAATAGAAATAATTTTCCATTGCGACCACTCTGTTTAATGTTGCAATTAAATATTCACTTGAAAAGTGGACATAAACAGCCTAAAATGGTTAAAAACGTTTATTTACCACTGAAAGAGTAATAAATTTCTGTTGTAATATAAACAATATTGATTGGGAATCCATTTTTAATGTTACAGAGCCAAATGCTGCTCAAATCTTTAATACATTTTTAAATTTGATTTTAGAAAACTTTAATTTATCATTCGAAGTGAAGAATGTAAAACTAAATAACAGTAAAAAAACATAAAAACAAATGACACTCTGAAGAATCAAAACAGATGAAAACCCAATTACTAATATTATATGAAATGTATAAGGGACTGACCTGCTGGCAGTTAAAAAAAAATTAAGAAACAATACAGAAGCCACTTAACTGAAGCAAAACTGGATTTTAATACTAAATTAATTGAAAACTCCGATAATAAGTGTAAAACTGGTTGGAATCTGATAAAAAGACAAAGTTCCAGTACCACTCAAAACCAATTAAACAATCATAATTAGGGGGCACATGCAGTGTTGCCATACCTACTGATTTAGCAGGAGATTTCCTGTTTTTCCATGGACTCTACTGCTCTACTGATTTCTTTGTCAAAAGTTCGAATTTCTCCTGCCTTTGGGGCATACTAAAGTCACCAGTGATATTATGCTCGGATTTAAAAAAAAAACAAAAACAAAAAAAAAACACACGCACGCACACACACACACACACACTCACTCTCTCTCTCTCTCTCACACACACACACTCTCACACACTCCCACTCTCCCTCTCTCCCTCCTTCCCTCCCTCCCTCTCTCTCTCTCGCTCTCTCTCTCCCCCCTCCCTCCCTCTCTCTCTCACACACACCCACACACACACAATATACAGAGTGGAAGGTAACCACTGCACTAAAATGAAACTGGTAATAGATCATGAGGAGAGACTTGAAAAATCTAAATAAGTTTTTTCTCAAACATTCACTATTTTAGATGAAATCGTTAAGTTTCTATGAAACATTTGGCAACATCACGGCTACAGCAATAACTCTACCAAGCACGGCCTGCACTCCTTACCTTCCCCTCCTCCTCAGCTGTACTCAGTGACACACGGCAGTCCGCTTAGCTGAAAGATTTAATTCATGACTAAACGGTTTAATTTGTAAAATAAGAATCAATACCGTACATTACTGTTAAGATTATTTTTACGTCTCTACTTGTATAGCAATCAATCATTTCTCCCAGGCCATTACTGCAATAGAGCGCTGTAAACATTGGGCTAAGACTATTTTTTTCTGCTTAAAGGTGCTTAATCGAAGGAAACTTGTAACATGTAGAACCACCTTTTAAATTTTGGTGCATCGGTCATCTTCCACCCCTATAGGTTTGGAAATGCATGCAGAAACACAAAGCATTTGAAAAGACAAAAAACAATCGGGTTTTACAAGTGATTTTACAAAAATAAACACTATGGCGAGAGAAGCAGAAGTGAGACCAATCTGTTTTTGTAGTAGCTAGAACATAATTTATTGATCAATATTATGGAGCACTTACCAGCACTAATTAAGTCTATTTGTCCAGATTCGAAAACTGCGAGAAAGGTAACTTGTGGGCGTACAAAAACTACAGCTATTGTCAAAAATATAACGGGAGTGGAAAACACAGAAAGATAATGCAAATTGCCGATGAATCCACGAAAGTTCTACCAAACATATTCTGTGTATTGTTGCACGTGTTGACGGACTTAGTTACATAAATTGACTAGAGATGGCTGTAGTTACATTAGGAAAATTGTTCATTTCACTGGTGGGGATGTATTGTGTAGTAATACAACAGTATCATATTTTTATAGTATACATTGTTTTGTAATTAATATAACAGAATGAGGAAATTAATTGTTAATTAATCTACTGTTATCTCCTTGTTTTTTTCGATGATTTTTTCCTGATTTTCTTGAGTAGGTCGTGGCAACACTGGGCACATGTTGATGAAAAGATATCTTATTTTTCACATTAGGATAATGCCTATTAATATAGAAATCCTTTCTATGTTAATATCAACATAAAAAAAATAATTTTTTATATTGCATTTTTTTATTTACGTTTTTGAACTAACAGGTCATTTTTATATTTTTTTTTCAGCACTTTTTGGTCATTTTTAATACTTTAAAGAACTTTTAGATCATTTGGAATGCATTTTCCTTTCTTCTTTACAGATAGGCCTGTTAAATCTTTTTCTAAGCATGTAGATGAGTAGTAATTATTACCTACTGAATAAGTGAATAACAGTGAAGTTTGAGTTGGAACAAACTCTAAAGTCCATCCCTCATTCCACTGAAGGCTTTCACCTCACACTAAGGAAGTAATAAAAAATGTGTGACAACAGCTTAGTTTAAGTGAAGGCTTTGACTGCTCCTGTTCTTTTGTCGATATGAGGGTGTCTTTAGAATTTATGTTTGGAAGGGGGAAACTTTCACCATTTCCTGGACAATGGGAAGTTGTGTCCCCAATATGGTTAGAAAAGGATGTATGTAGTAGACAGTATTTTTAACACAAAGACTGCAAGAATCACGCTGCACCCACAATTTGTTTTGTCATTTGCGCTCCCTCATCTGGAAAGTCTGGTAACGAAAGTGAAGAGGGAAGGAGGAGACAGAGAATCAAGGCACTCACATGGACCATCTCTGATTGAAACACATTGTAAACCCTCATTAAAAATCCATAGTTTACTCTTAAAACCTTCATTTTGTTGCATGCCCTTTTCCTTCATCTTAGTCAAATTCCAGGAAGTTGCGTCCTCTCTCCGAGATTTGCAGGGCAGTCATTAAAACAAGGTGATTAATTTTTAAGAAGTTGTAGCGCAAGTACTTTGAATAATATTTAAATGTCATTTTCTTTTCATTTCATGCCATTTTTCCATTACTTTAAGGACATTTTATTGATCATTTTAAGTAGACTTTTAGGTGATCAACATCTGTCCTCTGCCCTGAAGAGTTTAATGAATATTTCATCGATTCATTGGACATAATCAAATCCAAAATTCAACTCCTCGAGCTATTCTCTATGGAAATACTAACCAGAAATGACAAAATCTTAAGTACTTCCAAATGGAGAGAGGTCACCACTGAGGAGATGCGGAACATTATAAAAACCTTGAAAAAATTAAATTCAAAAGATGCTTATGATATATCAAATGATTTTTTTTAAGTTCTAAATGCAATTTATATCCTTATTACAAACATGATCAATGTTTGTCTAAAACAAGATAGATTTCTCGATCAACTAAAAATTTCGAAAGTAATCCGAATTTTTAAAAAAGGCACTAGATCAAGTCCAAGTAGTTACAGGCCAATTTCTATAATTCCAGTGCTAAGATATTTGAATATGTAATTTTCGATCAAATTTATGATTAGTTCGAACATTCTTATCTTTTTAATAATAATCAATTTGGCTTTAGAAAAAGCAAATCAATAAATGATGCAATAGAGCTTTTATTAACAGAAATTTTGAAAATAGGTCACCAGTTAATGCTATATTCTGTGATCTCACCAAAGCTTTTGATTGCATTGATCACAATTTAATTTTACTTAAATTAGAATTCTATGATATATGAGAAAATACACTGAATATTTTTAGAACCTATCTTCATAACACTACTTTCCTATGTTCTAACTCAGCTCTGAATGAATTGCATGCTCTTACAAACGATATTCTATCACAGATGGCTTTATGGTTTGAATCTAATGGTTTCTTGCTTAATCAAAGACTATCAACATAACTTTTAGCCTAAATCATAAAATAAATAACAACATACAAAACTATGCAAACTTTCTAGGACCTTTTATAGTCTCTAGTTACACATGGGGAAAGGCATATCGAATATATATGCACAAAGTTATCAAGAGTTTTATATTTGTTACAGAAACTAGACTTCTGTTTCTCAAAATTATTTAAGATGTGCCTACTTTTCTTTCTTTCAATCGATAATCTGATATATGCCTTAATTTTCCGGGGAAATGGTACCTACTAAAATTGGGAGTGTCTTGATTTTGAAAAATGAAGCCATTAGAATGTTATATAAATCAAACTATCTTGAACATTGTCGACTGCTTTTCATACAATCACAGATATTAACAGTTATAAATTTGTATATCTAGTCCTTTACACTCGACATAATATCGACAATTACTTATTAGTGGCCAATATACATGATCATGAAATTAGAAATAGTCAACAAATTAACATTTCATACTGCAGATTATGTAAGATTAACACAAACTTTTCTGTTATGGGGATGAAAATATGTAATAAGCTTTCCAGTCAATATTATAAGTTACCAATCAAAAGCTTTAAAACTAGATTTTATAATTGGTTATCAAAAAATCCTTTCACTCTGTTGGTTAGTTTTTTTTAACATAAATTCGGATGGTATTTATATCCATGTAATTACAAAAATATTCTAACAACTGAAACTTCATATGGAACAGAAGAACAAACAGACAATGCACTATCAGAATATATGTCAGTTTGTTAAATAAGTGAAAGAGATTAAGGTTGTGTCTCAAAGCTACATTTTCAGCTGAAGTGAACTAGATTGTTGACTAAATAGCCGGATGTGACGTCAGAAGTTATGATCCAAAGCCGCGTAGTACATAGCAATCAAGTCCGTAGTATCTAGTGAACGAATATGCTTGCTTGATTGTTGACTTGTACACTAAACAAACATGGACGCCTCATCAGCAAGCGAAGCTTTGAAATCTGAAGATACTTTGGAAATAAAATGTAAGTATAATGTAGAATAACACGTTAACTTTGAACTTTGATATTGTTAGTGTCTTCTTCTTTGTATTTTTTAAATATTGTGATATTTCAGACTCATATTTTTTCTCCACGTATTTCGATTGTTGATAGCGAAACGTAAATTTCATCGGTAACTTTTGAATATTTCTTATATTTCTTCATTTTTCTATGTTTCTTTTCTAGGGACTCAGAACAGTACCATTCAGTTCATAAACCTTAGAATAAAGTTTAATGAACTGTTCACTGGGAAACGAGGATCTGCTGCAGTGGGGTACACGTAAGTAGACCTGAGTGTGTAAGAGTGTAAGACAGTGCGGGTTCCACAATTTTATTACAATATCTAGGCCTACATTTTTTTATGTTTCCAGAAAGATCGCTCAGGAAATGAATTTATCTCCGACAGTAGTAACGAAGAAATCACTTGAAAAAAAATGAGCTAATCTTACTGCTAAGTACAGGGTAAGTTAAATTTCGTGTCGATCCCGTTTGCTAAAATAGTTGACCCTTGCAGTACCAACATAAGTAGGCCTAATGTACAGATGTTTCATTACATCTCTGCCAGTCAGTGACCGTTAAATTTCAAGTGGCTTATCTTAGTTGTGTCAGTGTATTAAAAATTCTTACAATTTTTCGCTATCTCTTTCGCTATATACTCCAGAATACCGCGCAAGTACTTACGTACAAAAACTATGCAAATTAAAAATATTATTAAAAAAAATTGTTTTTTATTGATGGTACAGACCCAGAAACAAAATGTAGGCCATCTGAATTTTGGAAGTTCCAGTTATAACATACTGCGCATGCTCAGCGGCTCAAATTTTGTTTCTGGGTCTGTGCAAGTGTACATAAATAAATAAGTACATCAAATAGAGATGTTCCTTGCACCAAAAATAAATAATTCAATAATATAATAACGACATAATGTACTTACACGGTATTCTGAAGTCGTTTCATCTCCTTTCCTCCCCACTGCAAATATGACGCTGCACAGAGGCAGAGATAAAATGTGAGATTTGTACTGCTGTGTAAGAAATTTTGAAACAGTTAATTAATCATGTCTGATGTAACTGTTGCAGACAATTAAAACACCCCCGACAGGCGTCAGTACAGAAGATGGTGCCCTTACGCCTATCAGCTGGCCATACTTCACTGCTCTAGATTCTTTCTTCACAGAGCGGCACTGTATTAACCCTCCATTACGTAATTGACACCTCCTCAATCTACTGTTCTTCCAACACATTAGACAAATCATCCCATTTCCTCTCTCCTTCTCCAACACCTGATATGAATGTGTCATATTATTATGCAACTCCTTCTCTCGCCTCTTCAACGTATTTACCCCAATCCCCTGCTGATCAACCTGGCCCGTCCTTGACTATCCCTGCCTTATCACAGGATAGCCAAGCAAGGTGCATACTACCGACTGCACAGAGAAAGAGGCCCAGAAGGAAGGAAAAGGAAGAAACTGAAGAACTTCTAAAATATCTAAAAGAACAAGACGAGAGGGAGCAGCGAAACACTGATCGCTTATTTGCGATAATGGAACGGTTGTTTAGCTCACCCCCAAAATGAATAACTTTTTCTAATAGATATGTTTTAATTTCACGCTAATTTTTGTTTTCATTGCTTACATTGTTAATTGTATTTTAAATTTAATTTTTTTTTATACAAATGTAATATTACTTTAATATACGAGTACAATTTTCGTTTCCATTTGTTACATTGTTAATTGTATTTCCAATTTAAATTCTCTTAAATACACACATGTAATTGCTTCAACATGTAATTTTCGTTTCCATTGTTTACGGTATTAATTGTATTTCAAATTTAAATTTTCTTATATAAATGTAATTGCTTCAACATATAATTTTCGTTTTCATTGCTTACGTTGTTAATTGTATTTTCAATTTAACTTCTATTACACAAATGTAACTACTTCAACATGTAATTTTAAATAAAATAATACCCGTATTGACAATTATTAAAATAATGTCAATGTGGATTTCATGACAATGAATATTATATCTGATACAGTGAACATATACAACCATAAATCTCCTTTGACATAACAATTTGTATTGGAGGACTGAGATTATAATTTACTTTATTTTAAAATGCACAATACAATTGTGTGTTCTCACTGTTCATCCACTGCTTCTTGGTTCCTATGAAGCATATGGAGACGAAGTAGGAGATCACGAAACTCCATTCCGCTAGCTTCATCATGCTGAGGATGTCTTTCTACTTTTAATTCGTTAGGATTATCAGGAGCAAAAAGAATGTCACCAGCACTTACGCATATATTGTGCAGGACTACAGCAGCTGCTAGAACTTGAATACCAGTCTTTAGCCTAACTTCTAGAGTTTTGGTAAAGATCAGTCTCCATCTAGCTTTCATTACACCAAATGCTCTTTCCACAACACAATGGCCACGGCTCAAATGAAAGTTAAAACTGCGTTTTGGAGGTGTTAGTGGTTCTTTATATGGTGCAACAAGAGCAATGGGGTGTAATAGGCAGCCATACCCCTTGTCCCCAATTAAAAAATGGCCTTCTGGTGGATATGCTGCATGACGATAAAATAAACTATGCCTGAGAGCTCGCATGTCATGCACAGATCCTGGAAAGCTGCAAATATATCTAAAAACATGCCTTTATTATCTACTACCCCTTGCAAAAGAATGGAGTAGTACAGCTTCTGATTTATGTACTCGTCATGTAGGGCAGAGGGCACCATGGTACGAATTTGGCATCCATCTATTGCACCTGCAACTTGGCAAAACACAGGACTTCTACAGAGTTCCTGAAATCCAGCCCCTATAACATCCAACTCAGGCCCAATTGGATGTCGTACAATTGTGTACAGGAGCCCAACTGTTTGCTTCAGTACACTCATTATGAGACGGTGTGTGGTAGATCTCGGGAGATTGAAGCAACAAGCGACGACACGAAAACAAGCACCGCAAGCCATCCAATAGAGGAACACGACTGCCTATAAACCAAACCAGTTTGTGAACTAGAGGTCTACTACAGTTATTCTTTGAGAAATACCATATGGTATCCATGACTAGGCCTACCTCAAATTCTACTGACCAGCCTTGTGACTTCCTTTTTAGCTTATTGCAGAATAGCGACAATGTTTGGGACGTCACGCGAATATGTTCTTTAGTTTTCCTATCATCTCCACTAAGGATTGCAATAACATCACGACTGAGGAATTCCATACTACAGTATATGTCTCGTCTTGCGTTTTGTTGTATTTGCCTTCTCTTTATCATTAGGAATGTTCTCCGTCTATGTCTCCTGAATTGCGACTTTCTCATAAACCAAATACAGATAAAAAATAATATCTGCTTAAAATTATTTCGGCTTTCAATATCCATAATCGGCTAATCGCAGAAATACAATATCCCAACAATAACAGCTGATAATTCGTAATGAAACTGCAATAGGACACCGCCTTCTTAATTTAGTACTGTACCGTATTTTCATGGTTCTTAGAAAAATAGTCTATAAAGAAGGCCATGATTCAAGCATGCATGTCCAAAGCTCCCTAGTGTGTAGTCTACAAGTCATCTAGTTGCTAGTCACTAGTGTGTAGTATAGACTTGAGCTTTGAGACACGGCCTAAGTAGTATTTTGATTAAGTAGTAGTATGTTACAAAAAATGGACATAGCATTTGAGGTGGTCCAATCATAGATGTAATGCTGGAATGGCCCATAAAACGAGATCATTAGATCTATTCATGGTTTTTGTTGGAAGTTCACTATTTTTGCTAGATAGTTTAGCTCATTCACTACTCTTTTGTAAAAAGAGAACTAACAAATCATTCATTTTACAGTACAAGCAAAAAACCTATCTTAACCGAACTTCTCTCTTCAATGCAAATATACCATTTGAGCTATCAAACTTACATTAATACAAAATGACGACTATTCTTAGTTGCAACAATAACATCTTTCAAATATTAAAGTTTACTGATAGTTTTTAGTATATTTAATTTGTTTGAGAAAATAAATTACTTGGGCCCTATTTACATAACACGGTTTTAAACAAACGACAGTGTTTAATGTCTGATATAATAAAGAACATGTGATAGATAATTCACAATCGCACTCACTCACTGTCTTCAGTCTCTATTTCCTCCACACGATCTGGTGTGGCATATGTGCATACTCCTCATGATACTCAGCTGGAATGATAATTTTCTTACACAAAGTATGTAAGTCACGATACTTTACTTCTGAAAGGTTGTGATGTTTCTGATATGCCTTTGGAACTTTCTGAGAGTTTAGAATAGTCATCTTCTAACTAAGGAACACAACAATTTCAATCAATCTTTAAATATTGTAATATAGGCTATAATAAAAATATATTCTTTATTTACAGCATCTCACATCACTCATTCTGCAAACGTGAAATAGATTCAAGACATGCCAACCAAAAGGAAATATTTTTCATTTAATGTTGTTCATAACAAATTAGGCCTACTTAATCGTACGTAATTTAATTTCCGAGACTGATTGCAAATATAAGAATAAGCAGTGAATGTAATTGATGTTTATACTTCTCTCCAGTAATCCATTATATTATTTGTGCTTTTTGTCTGGCGAAATGTACCAGAATGGCGTCCCGGCACCTTTTTGTTGTATTTTTCATAATGGAACCGAAAAATATATTAATAAGTTAACTATATTTTGACATAATGTTCCTTTTAACTCTGCTCAGGCCTTGAAATTTCATTTTCATTTCATTTATTGTATTCCATAGATCTTACATTAGCGCTGAAGACTTAAGATGTGGAACAAGTAAAAATTTTACAAAATTACAATTTTTGGCGACTCGTCACAGACCACCTGGCACTCGCTCCATGGTTGGGGAAAACCTCGGAAAAAAACCAACCAGGTAATCAGACCAAATGGGGATCCAACCCAAGCCAGAGTGCACCTCCGTGCGAAAGTTGAACGAAAAGGAGGTTAAAAACGACAAAATTCTGCAGTCGACAGTAATCATCTGTCCCATTCACTATAATATATTCTACACTTTGCTCCACTACCTTTTTCTCGAGAAAAAAAAATCATATATAGGCTATACAGCCTATATTGTTCCTCACAAAACATGCTCAGGATGATATTACATAGAACCTCTATGAGTTTACAGTGAACACGGATTCCTTCCTTTCCCTTTACTTCAAAATTCAGCCTCGTGCACACAAAATAAATTATTGGCACTGAAAAGTGCCCTTTCGTAAGCATGATGATGCGCATTAGACAAACGCGGACAAATCTGCTCTTTTTTAGTATTTTAAGATATAATTGTCAGTGAGGAATCCGTATAGTGAAATATTCCCTTTTTAACATGTCATGACTGGAACCTCTGGTTGTAAATCCTAATCTTTACTTTGTTATAGTCTAATGAAATTGTTACCTATCACGATGATATTTACTGCTAACAGATGGATTAAAATATTAACCATAATTTTGTGGGGTAAAAACCATCAACTTTTCGCTAAATCACGATATACGATGTCCACAAAAAACGTGAGAATTTATTTTTATTTGCTCAGTGATCCCACTGTCAAATACTACTGTACAATTCGAACTGTCATATTAACATTTGTTAACTAAGCCATCTGTCAGTTCACAAATGTGAATTTCATATTTTAATCATGATATAGGTTATTTAAAGTCTGACAGATAAACAAAATAATCCTCCCACGTGGATTTATCCACGAGGGTACGATGTGGTGGTTTTGTAATAGGTGACACCATACGTTCGCTCACAAAACGTGCTCGGGATGCATGCATACATACATACCTCTATAATTTTTTCCTTCTTTTTTTCGACGGTTTTCTTACTTGGTTGGGATGGTTTTGTTTTCGGCGGCATTTTTAATTATCGTTAAAAACCACCGGTCAATTTAATGAATCCTAATTTTCATCAATACTTTACAACTCAACACATCGATAACATTTTACAAAACAACATACAAACGAAATGCAGGGTAATCTGTGCCATCTTACGATAGTATGAAGAACTTTCAGAGATTTTAATACCAATGTCACCATTTTAAAATTACCAATGTTACGATATCCACTTCTTATAAATGATCCAATCTTTAGATTCAATAAATGGAAATAAAGTTTAAAACTAACATCTGTAAATACTCTTTTCCGAAAAATATTATTAGAAGTCCTTCCTGCTAGTATTATTAATGTAATAACATTAATTGATGTCTATATTGGCTAGGGAATGGGATAGAATGAAGACTGTCTATGTTGTCTATCCTGATGGACTTGCAGGCGTTTTTAGTACTTTGTAGTACTGTGGTTGTCGCGTGTTGCGTTTAGGGTTGTGTATGTAAAGACGTTTATTGTGTTTCTATTGTTTTCAGTTACATCTTAAAAGTGTTTATACTCATTGTTTCTTTTTTTTTTTATTCGTCTTGTAGGTGCACTTAAAGTTAATAAGACGGTGTTTATTTGTACACTGTAAAATGGCGAAGTTTGATCTGACCTCCCGTATGGGACAATATTTGGATAGACATTTGGTTTTTCCACTGTTAGAATTTCTGTCAGCAAAACAGGTAAGTGGCCGTCAAGGCGTATTCATACCGTTGCTTACGGGAATACACAAGCTGGCGCATAGCACGATCGAGAGTAGGTCTCTGTGAGTCATGACAATTTCTGCCGCTAGGTTCGCCTCTCTGCCCTATGAAATGATGAATAGTACCATTACAAAGCATTGTGCATCGTGAAAATAGTTCGATTAATTGTGCATTACTGATTGAGTACGAATATTATAAATATGCCAAGCATATTACAGTGTTATTTGAAGTTTGTTCAGCTAAGTTATATTCGAAAATTGTCTGTGTTTTGCTAAGTGAAGAACTCGGTACCAACAGGTCGTATCTTTATAGGTTAAGGTAAATGTCAAATTTCTCTCATATAACAAGCAATGCTATGTTAAAAGTGGCGAATTGCATTTTCCGACTCTCGAATGATGTGACCCGAAATGTAAAGTAATTTCATGCATTGTTTCACTTACCAAGCATTACTGATATAGGCCTAATGAAAATGTGAATGACGTGATGTAAACATTGAAGATAATGTTGTTACTGTTTTCCCTTTCTCTTTTAGAAAATACCGACAAAAGTAATGAATTATCTTAATGCTGTACTTATTAGGTAATTAATGTGTATTTGTCTGTATTTTAGACCTGTGTATTGTTACGTAATTATCAGTGAATTAGGTTAGAGAACTTAACAAGGTTAGTATGAGATTAGGTAATGCACCTCAAACTGTAACTAATAATGGCTGCTGCCGAAATAGGCTGAGGTGGTTATCGTGTGAAACAAATTATATCTGGAATATCTAGTTTTATTATATACGGATACGTAAAGTTTTTTTTTTTTGTTTTTTTTTTAGCATGTGTTTGTAATTTTGTGAGGTTATGTCTAGCCTAATTTCTTTTTATTCTTGTATCATTACCAATACATTAATTTATTTTATATTTATTTCAAGTGTTACATCTATGGTGGCAACTCTACTTATGTTAGGATATGAAGTAACAGTATATATTCAACTTCATCATTTGCTAAAAATTAAAGAAAACTGTATGTGTTCGACTCATTCCATCGTCATTTCTTCTTATGTATGTGAACCACGTTCGTTCTAAAAGTGCTACAATAAATGAACACTATAGACAACGTGATGGAACAATTTACAAGTTACTGTTAAAATGCTCAACATTTTCAAGTGGTGCTATACCCATTGTTTCAAAATGTACATACATATTTTTACATTTCTATAAGTGGTGTCATAAATTATTTCAGCATATTTGTAAATTCTTCAAAATTAATCCTTCTAATTAATACCATAAAGTAATGAAATAATATAGCCTAGGCCTATATGTGATTTTATACTACCGGTATTGATGTTGATCTTGGTAAATTAATCCAATTTCACAATGTTGTCTTTTGTATTGTGGTTCATAACAATTATCACAGTATGTACGTGGAAATGTTTTTAAAATAATACATTCTAGCTCATGATTTTAAGTGGTCGTTTCAATGGGAGGTTATATTGGAAAGATGATCACAAATGGATAATTTACTGCAAGATACAAGAACTGAATATAAGTGAGTGTTCCGTTGAAAGTGAAAGTGAAAATTTCGTTTTACAAGAGCTAAGTAGGCGTACACGCACTAAAATACTACAGCGTTTACTATTACTATGCTCAATAGATTAATCAGTAGGCCTACAGAAATGTTTTCACCACTGCAAGAAAAAATCGCGCAATAATTATACTTCTCAGTTATTGTGACGTCCGTATTTTTTTTAAAAAGAGAGGGAAAAGTTAGGCCTTCTTGCAAATGCGTAATTATGAATTCAAGGAAGTTAAAGATAATGCAGTACCTTAATTAGTTGCAATATCTTATTTAATAACAATATTAATAATATTAGGTGAAAAGGGTAGGCTATAGTGCGTACATGTAAGATGTCAAGCTAATTTATTTCCGGAAATGTTTGGTGTATGAACTGAAGTACAGAGCAGACAGTCCCTCAGTTTATATGTAATATGTTTTAATATCAAGAATGACAGCCTTTTATTGTAATATAATTGAGGAGTAGAAGTTTGCAAATTACGTCTATTGTCCATAAAATATTGTACGAAGCATTTAATAAGCAATGATGAGTCCTTTAAATGTCCCAAATGTCAATGCCTTTTAAGTGTTCTGCTATGAATATACAGGGCAGAACAGCGCTCCGAGCGGCGGAATTGGCATTACGAGGGAACCACTTCAGACTCGTTTTCAAGCTCTATGCGCCAGCTTGTATAATCTCGTAAGCAACGATTCATACAGAGATGAGAAAATTTCTGATGTATCTATTTATTGATGTTAAGTGATATCTTCGATGTTGTTTCATAGCAAGTTTTGCAATGTGTATAGAATAGGGAGCCTGTACTTGTTAAGATTGAATTTTGACCTGAAATTGATTCTGTGTATGAAATCCATGTAGTGAGAGTATGTTATAAACGGTGTGATATTTGAAGACAATGTTGGAAGTCTGCAGCGGAAAATAAAACTGAATGGCTGGTAACTTTAAGTGACCTGCATTTGAAAATAAGTGTAATAATCATTCAACTTCATGAATTGAATTTTTTAATTTATTTCCGTATCTCTTAAGATACATTCGATCAAATACGATGTGAATATCATTTAGAAATTACCTAATGACCTGCATTATGCTTTATATTCTTATAGAAAACATGGTGTGTATTTTTTGGTATTTATTCTTTTTCTCTTGGTATTTTGTTTTTGAATTACAGATATACGATGAAAATGATTTGCTGCGAGTAAAATTGGATATCCTGAGCAAAACTAACATGGTGGATTATGCTATAGACATACGAAAACAGTTGTATCCAAACGAGGAAGTACCAGAGGTAAATATGTGTATCTGTGTGAACTGAATCGTCCTTTAAAATGGTATTCATAAGTTTCTATGAAGCTAAATATCAATTTTCTGTTGCATTATTTGGTTAAACGAGCGATGAGGGACTTCCGCCGATTTTGGAATAGACACCGACCCACTTAGGTTAATTCAATTAAGAAACACGCCAAACAAATTATCTTTGCACCAAAAACGGATGCTCCCTGGACCAAATTATCGTATTTTATAATTATTTGAATGCAACAGAAGTCAGAAGTCTTGCTAAAATCGGCGGAACTCCCTCAATGCTCGTTTCACCGCTTTGTGTAAAGTGAAGATAGGATACACCATTTCGTAGTGCATATGAAATCACTGAGATGAATTCAAGAGTTATGCGTCACAGGGAAACCTCGACTTGTCATTTAGCCAAGTCATCATCAAACCCTCTCTAATCTTGTCACAAATCTCTGTATATCGTCATCACAGCCTTGGTGGTTGTGAAGTGGCGGTAATTTCATAGATACGGTGTACTAAATTCCAGCTGTTGTGGATAAGCATATAAACGTGTGGGATGACACGTCGTAACTGATATCATAATAATATATAGTAGAAATAGAATTAAATATTACCAGTATATTTCTTTCATGTCATAGGCTAAGGGTAGGCAAAATTAGTGCATGGGTATTTCAGATGATACCTTTGACTTAGCCAAGAATCCACAGAACTTCCCACACCCCCAGCTTATACGCTGTCACTCCCAAATGCCAACTGTCGCTTAATTGAAATAAAAAAAAAACATTAAAATCAATTTAATACACAGAGACAAGTATTACTCCCAGTGAGGTTAAGTTAGCGGAAAAACGACATATTATTTAAAAGGTAAGCTTCTCTCCACTTACTGAAATTTCTATTTATGCCTTAATTATTAATAATACGGTATTTTGAAAAATAATTTAAAGTCGCTTATTTGTATTCTTCAGCTTAGATCGTACGTAGTATCTTAAACATGATGTCATTAAAATATGTTTCGTGGTTTGCCTTTGTAGCCAGTAGACTGCACTGAAATTAACGAAGTGGCATACAGTGGTGTACTTGAACTTAATATTCAGTATCTTTTTATGTGTGTGTGTGTGCAAAGCAATAAATTATTCTCTGTACCTGTACAAATAATGTTTGTAGTGTTTGTCAGGTAATTAATGAGGAAATTTTCCAGAAGAACTCCACCAAAGGAGGCATGCCTTCCTTTCTCCTCTACTTGTTACCAATTGGTGTAGCACGCGAGAGATCCAGGACACATTACTAGAAAAATGGAACATTTGTTTTGGACCTCTCTCATGTTACGTTGACTATTACACTCTTACTACGTCATAATACAGAGTGATTTATATAGAACTGACACATTTCTTTCATTAATTGTTTCAAAATTAATTGTGCTAGCGACAACTTATTATACCTAAAATGTAGAGGAATTTTGGGAGATTATTTACCTTTATAGCAAATGCTGAAAATGTCCTCCATCCTGCATAAGGCACAACTCAACACGTCGTTCCATGTTACTGGCCACTCGTTGGAGGACTCTGTTGTCAATAGCTTGAATCTCCTGTGTGATGTTGTGCTTCAGATCATCCAATGTCTGGGGACGTGTGGCGTAAACCCTGTCTTTTAAGTAACCCCATAGAAAGAAGTCCGGCGTTGTCAAATCCGGAGATCTCGGTGGCCACAGGTTCCTGGAAATTATTCGGTCGTCAAAGAAACTTGCAATTAGTTCCATGGATTCATTTGATGTATGGATGTAGCGCCATCTTGCTGAAAATATCCTTGACTCAGCTCTACATCGTCCAGTTGCTCAACAAACTCCATGAAAATCAGTCGGTACTCTGCAGTGTTCACAGTCTGGTTAAAAAAAATTGGCCCCACAATTCTCTGTGCGGATATTGCGCACCAAACTCCGATTTTAACCGGGTGCATAGGTGCTTCATGGATGACATGTGGATTTTCGATGGCCCAATGGCGTGAGTTCTGTGACTTCACATAACTGGATAAATGGAACCATGCTTCATCTGTGAACCATGTGATGGACAATATGGCAGGATTTTGCACAATGAACGCCTGAAACCAACGACGATAATTCAATCTTTTATCCTTATCTGGTTCCTGTAGCTGATGAACAACCGTAACCCTATATGGCTTTAGGCTGCCAACAATAGGAATAAAACATAAACATCAGCGCATCTAGTGACAAGGAATCGAAACTCCAGAACATTCTGCTTAATTTGGTGCTAAAATTGGGTCATTGAATGAATTTCCAACGGAATAATTAAAGAAAGAAATGTGTCAGTTCTATATAAATCACTCTGTACTTTTGACCAATAAAACGGTACGAAAGGACGTATTTCAACCAATCATGGCTGCTTATCGCACAATTTTATCGCGTCCCTAGCATTTGTTTCTTTGTTTGCCAACATTTGAAACTGCGCTGGTCTGGACGTCAAAAATATATATAAAATTACAAACCACTCCAGTCGATGCACAGCAGTTTCAAATATGACTCGCATTGGCATTCAAGAACAAGAATTAATAAAAATCACTGATCATACCTATGCATCTTCTGAAATCCGATTTACAAATAAATGAAGAGCACCATTCGGAAATCCTGAATAAGTTGAATACATCATGTAGGCCTAAATCAACGAGTTCCACTTCTATTATGCACACGTCCAATATAATGTGACAGCGACGTGAGATTCGAACTCACGACCAGCGTCCCGCAAGAGAGAAGATCGCGCGGAGCACTTTGGGACGGCGCGCGGCGAGAGAGTGGAGAGGGAGTTTGCGCGCGCATATTCTGCTTGCCTAGAGAGGCCGAGAAATCCGTCGAAATGGAAAACTCGCGAATTCGAACTTTCGAGGCTACGTCGCTGTGGCTATAAATTACGGTCGCGAAGGAACGACAGCAATTTTCAGTTGATTAGTCAGCCAGTCAGTGAGAAAGCCAGAGCAAGCAAGCCAGTCTTGTGTACCGGAGTTCGACTCGAGTGTGAGTCCGCAACTGTATCAGCATCCGAAGGCCTGAGTTCGAGTGCAGTGGACCGCAGTTGGAGGGACCTGAGTTCGAGTACAGTGAACTGTCTCTGAAGGTCTGTGGTTCGAGATACTGTGAACTCGAGTGACTGAGATAGAAGAACTGTGAACTGAGAACTGATAGTTCTGATTTGTAAATAGTGCTTTGTAAATATTAGTTAAGATTAACAGTTCATTGTTGTTCGTACTAGTCCAAGTAAATTGTCATTGTCGTCAGTGGAGTGATATAACGAATACTGTGTTGAGTGAAAATCCAATTGTTGACGAGAGCGTTTAAGGCGAATTGTAGAAAGGAATTATTGTTGTGACGAATAAATCACATTGTTGTTACTAATAAAATTTACATTGGTGTCAGAATCGGGACATTATCGACAATGGAGAACCTACAGCAAATCCTGCAAGCCATCGCGGAAATGAAAGCTGAAATGAAAAACGACATAAGTGCAGTAAAAGCAGAAATGAAGAACGATATCAGTGAAGTAAAAGATAACATGAACAGGCACATTAGTGAGGTTAAGAACGACATAAGCGGAGTGAAAGATGACGTCACTACGCAAATTGAAAGCGTTTCTGCCCACGTAGATGGAATTGTCACCATCGTGAAAGACGAACTAAAAGCCGATCTTGACAACTTAAACAAGAATTTTACAACTATAAACTAGACAGTAGCCGAATTGAGACAGGAGGTAGACCATTTCGACGGCAAAATCCGCGATCTCGAGCGTCGTCAAGAGCAGATGAGCGAGTTGCTGGACAAGACGAGTGAGGTGATGGACAAACACGCCGAGGAAAATAAGCACATACTCGCGTTGATGGACCGACATGCTGAAGAAAACAAGCACATCCTCGCGTTGGTGGATCGCCAGGCTAGAGAACATAAACAGATAGTTGCCGAGGAAGTTCGACGTGCCATGCAAGAAGCGGCCACAGAGTTGAGGACTCCATATTGTGGCCATGTGGAACCATCGCCTTCAGCCAGACATTACAACGTCAAGACGCCGAAGTTCGACGGTACGACGTCTTGGGCGATATTCCGTCGCCAGTTCGAGGCCATCGCAGAGCACAACGGGTGGACACCAGCAGAGAAAACCACTCAGCTGCTGGCCGCACTTCAGGGACAGGCGTCGGAGATTCTTCACAGCGTTCCAGAAGATGGGACAGCCGCTGAGATAATGGCGGCCTTGGAGGGACGTCATGGTGACCATCAACTTGCGGTAGCATTCAGGACCCAACTGAAAACAAGGGTCCAACAGTCAGGCGAGTCCCTGCAAGAATTCGCGATGGCGGTGGAACAACTGGCCCATAAGGCCCTCAGGGGCCTACCTAATGATTTCATCGCTGGAGAGGCGGCCTACACCTTCGGCAGCGGAGTTCGAGACCCGGAAATAAGACAACAGCTACTCTTAGCAGAGCATCGCACCATCAACGCAGCTCTGGCGGCGGCCCTCAGGATGGAGGCAGCCAAGTTGACTGCGAACGTCTCGGCATCACACCGGATTAGGAGCGTCGCGGCGGCCGACGTCGAGGAGCGTCAACCGAAATCACCCGAGCGACGAAGACGAGGATTGCCTACCTGCTGGTCCTGCGGCGAGCCTGGACACCTGAGGAGGGACTGTGACCGATCTGGTCACAAACAGGAAAACTAAAAGGGGCCGATGCGATGAGGGGCACGTCGGCGCCGTCATCACCATCCCCTCGGCTGATCTTGAAGACGGTTAACAGAAGATGCGACGATGGGCTGATTGCTGACGGATGGATAAGAGGCCGCCCATGCAGAGTACTGGTAGACACCGGGGCGTCGGTCACCATCGCCAGACCGGAAGTCGTGCGTGGCCTACCTGGGAGGACGCCGCTGCGCCGATATGAGCTACGTACTGCCTCGGGCGAGAGCCTGCCCATTCAGAAAGAGGTTTTCCTGGATTTGACCTTGGGAAAGAGGAGACTGGAGATGTGGGTGTTCGTCGCCAACATCACTGAAGACGTCATCCTGGGACTCGACGCCATGCGGATCTTCGATGCAACGTCAGGCGCCGTATCCAGTGTTTTGGTCAGGATGAAGTGTTCCTGAGGGATGTCGAAGACCAACCCATGGCCAGCAGACTCACCTTGGAGAATCAAGTGACAATCCCAGCAGGCTGCGAGATGGTGGTGATGGCAAGACTGGATGGACAACCTAAGAGAAACCTGCTCCTCGATTCGCAAACAACTCCGATAGATGGGGTTTATGTGGCCAGATCCCTACTCCCGAATCAGAAGGTGGTACCGGTGAGGGTCCTGAATGTCACCAAACGGGACAAGGAGGTGCCTAGTGGAACTGTACTAGGTAACGTCGAGCCGGTGGTGTCTGTGACGTCGCTGGCAGAAAACGAGGAGTGTCACCGACCACGTCCAGATCTAGACCCATCACTGAAAGAGCTGGCTCGAGAATTGCCGGCGAATTTAAGCAAAAGAGAAAGAAGACAAGTCCACGATCTACTGACAGAATTTCAGGATGTGTTCAGTCTGTCTGAAAATGACTACGGGAGAAACGGAGAAAGTTCAGCACCGCATCGACACTGGAAATGCTCGCCCAATCAGACAACCTCCTCGACGCGTCCCTCTAGCTAAACAGAGGGAGATTGACAGCCAATTGGAGGGCATGAAAGCAAGAGGGGTCATCGAGGAATCCGACAGCCCTTGGTCATCACCTGTGGTGCTGGTGAAGAAGAAGAATGGGGACCTGCGTTTCTGCGTGGACTATAGAAGACTGAATGACGTCACCAGGAAAGACTGCTTTCCCCTTCCACGAATTGACGACACCTTGGACACTCTGGCCGGAGCAGAGTGGTTCTCGACATTGGATCTCAAGTCAGGATACTGGCAGGTGGCGCTACATCCTGAGGACAAGGAGAAAACGGCATTCTCTACAGGCCAGGGACTATGGCAGTTCACCGTTATGCCGTTCGGCCTCTGCAACGCCCCGGCTACATTCCAGAGACTAATGGAGTCCGTAATGAGAGGCCTGACATACGACACATGTTTGCTGTACCTTGATGACGTCATCGTGGTGGGCAAGACTTTCAGCGAACAGCTGTTGAACCTGAGGAAAGTGTTCGAGAGACTGCGACAAGCCAGGCTGAAGTTGAACCCGAAGAAATGTCATCTGTTCCAGAAGAAGGTCAGCTACTTGGGGCACATAGTAGGGACGAACGGAGTGGCCACGGACCCGGAGAAGCTACAAGCCGTCAGAGGATGGCCGAGACCGAGGGACAAACAGGAGTTGCGCCGCTTTCTCGGCCTCTGCACTTATTACAGAAGGTTCGTAGCTGGGTATGCCAACATCGCTAAGCCTCTAACCCAGCTGACTGAGGAGAAACGACAATTCCAGTGGACGGATGAGGCGGAGTCATCCTTCCAGTCACTGAAAGAGGCGCTCTGCACTGCTCCTGTACTGGGATATCCCATCCCTGGAAGGAAGTTCACGCTCGACACGGACGCTAGCAACGTAGGCATCGGCGGAGTACTCTCTCAGGAACAGGACGGGCAATAGAGGGTGATTGCCTACTTCAGCCGAACATTGTCCAAGGCTGACAGAAACTACTGCGTGACCCGTAGAGAACTTCTTGCCATTGTGGAAGCCCTGAAGCATTTCCACATATATTTGTATGGCCAGGAGTTCCATCTGAGGACAGACCATTCTGCACTCACCTGGCTATTGGGCTTCAAGAATCTGGAGGGGCAGACCGCCCGTTGGGTTCAACGACTGCAGGAGTACAACTTCACCTCCGAACACCAACAAGGGAAGAAACATTCCAACACTGATGCCTTATCACGACGCCCGTGCCCGGATGGCTGTAAACACTGCCTGAAAGTAGAAGAGCGGGATGGCGCCCACGCAGTCCGAGCAATTGCCGCCCAGCCGAGCCCAGGATGGGATAACGCCGCCATAAGGAGGGAGCAGCTGGAGGACCCAAACATTGGACAGCTACTACGTGATGTGGAGTCCGGCCAGAGACCAGTATGGGCCGATATCGCCAACCGTAGCACCACTTACAAGAGCTAGTGGGCCCAGTGGGAATCCTTCACTGTCAAGGATGGTATCCTGAAGAGGATTTGGGAGTCGGCCGATGGAAAGACCCACATAGAACAACTTGTCCTGCCCAGGAGCAAGGTGAAGGAAGTGCTGGAGGAGACTCATGCTGGAGTGACTGGAGGCCACCTGGGAGCCAACAAGACGCTGGACAAGTTAAGACAGAGGTTCTATTGGTTGCATCAGAGAGCCGACACAGAACAATGGTGCCGAAGATGCGACACCTGTGCAGCCAGTCGCGGACCAAGGACACGCAGCAGGGGAGCCATGCAACAGTACAACGTGGGAGCTCCCTTTGAGAGGATTGCCATCGACGTTGCTGGACTGTTCCCGGTCACGGATCGCGGGAACCGCTACCTGCTAGTCGCCATGGATTACTTCACAAAATGGCCAGAGGTGTACGCGATTCCCAACCAAGAGGCTTCGACGGTGGCCGACGCGCTGCTTGACAACTTCATCTGCCGATTCGGGGTGCCCCGGGAATTGCATAGCGATCAGGGGCGCAACTTCGAATCCAACCTGATGGGAGAATTGCTCGAGCGTCTGGGGGTGCATAAAACCAGGACCACTCCCCTCCACCCACAGTCCGACGGCATGGTGGAACGATACATCAAAACCGTGGAGGAGCACCTGCGGAAGGTGGTGTCCAACCATCAGCGAGACTGGGATGCCAGAGTTCCACTGTTCCTCTTGGCCTACAGAGCTTCGGTCCACGATACAACAGGGATGACACCGCCAAACATGGTCTTCGGGAGAGAGCTGCGCCTGCCCTGTGATCTGCTGTTTGGCACGCCACCCAGTGCCGACCAGCCAGCGACTGACTATGTGGCAGAACTCACCGAGAAGTTGAATGGAGTTCACCACCTGGCCAGAGAGCACCTCAAGATGGCCAGCGACAGGATGAAGGTGCACTACGACAGATTAGCCAACTCTGCAGGATTCCAGGAGGGCGACCTGGTGTGGCTGTATCGACCTACCAGGACCAAAGGGAAATCACCAAAGCTGCAGCGTGCCTGGGATGGACCATACCGCGTGGTGACCCGGATCAACGACGTGGTGTACCGCATCCAGCGACAACCTCGAGGGAAGATGATGGTGGTGCATCTGGACCGATTAGCAGCCTACCAAGGGACTGCCCGGGACGAGCAGCCCTAAGGAGGGAGCAATGTGACAGCGACGTGAGATTCGAACTCACGACCAGCGTCCCGCAAGAGAGAAGATCGCGCGGAGCACTTTGGGACGGCGCGCGGCGAGAGAGTGGAGAGGGAGTTTGCGCGCGCATCTTCTGCTTGCCTAGAGAGGCCGAGAAATCCGTCGAAGTGGAAAACTCGCGAATTCGAACTTTCGAGGCTACGTCGCTGTGGCTATAAATTACGGTCGCGAAGGAACGACAGCAGTTTTCAGTTGATTAGTCAGCCAGTCAGTGAGAAAGCCAGAGCAAGCAAGCCAGTCTTGTGTACCGGAGTTCGACTCGAATGTGCGTCCGCAACTGTATCAGCATCCGAAGGCCTGAGTTCGAGTGCAGTGGACCGCAGTTGGAGGGACCTGAGTTCGAGTACAGTGAACTGTCTCTGAAGGTCTGTGGTTCGAGATACTGTGAACTCGAGTGACTGAGATAGAAGAACTGTGAACTGAGAACTGATAGTTCTGATTTGTAAATAGTGCTTTGTAAATATTAGTTAAGATTAACAGTTCATTGTTGTTCGTACTAGTCCAAGTAAATTGTCATTGTCGTCAGTGGAGTGATATAACGAATACTGTGTTGAGTGAAAATCCAATTGTTGACGAGAGCGTTTAAGGCGAATTGTAGAAAGGAATTATTGTTGTGACGAATAAATTACATTGTTGTTACTAATAAAATTCACAATAATATCAATTGAACCACCAGCCACATTCAAATTTGAAAATTGTACATTCAATAATTATTCCTTTTAAAATTATTCATTCGGAAATTCTGAATAAGTTGAATACACCATGTAGGCCTAAATCAACGTGTTCTACTTCTATTACGCACACGTCCAATATAACATCAATTGAACGACCAACCACATTCAAATTTGAAAATTGTACATTCAATAATTATTCCTTTTAAAATTAGTCATGTTTATTTTTTATGTCATCGTCGTTAATTAAAACTTTTCTAACACTTGTGTATATTAGTTAGGTTATGTTATAGCTTCTGCTCTGAGAGGATAAAAAGAACTTCTGCTATATGATATTATGGATAGTCACGTATCAGAGATTGTTTAATATTAAGATTTATTGAATAGTAATCATTACAGTGTCTGTATAAAGACACTGCTGCCATCTAGCATGCATCTAGCGTAATATTTGTAATGTTGAGATGGTACCGTTGCTTACGAGATTATACAAGCTGGCGCATAGAGCTTGAAAAACGAGTCTGAAGTGGTTCCCTCGTAATGCCAATTCCGCCGCTCGGAGCGCTGTTCTGCCCTATATATTCATAGCAGAACACTTAAAAGACATTGACATTTGGGACATTTAAAGGACTCATCATTGCTTATTAAATGCTTCGTACAATATTTTATGGACAATAGACGTAATTTGCAAACTTCTACTCCTCAATTATATTACAATAAAAGGCTGTCATTCGTGATATTAAAACATATTACATATAAACTGAGGGGCTGTCTGCTCTGTACTTCAGTTCATACACCAAACATTTCCGGAAATAAATTAACTTGACATCTTACATATACGCACTATAGCCTACCCTTTTCACCTAATATTATTAATATTGTTATTAAATAAGATATTGCAACTAATTAAGGTACTGCATTATCTTTAATTTCCTTGAATTCATAATTACGCATTTGCAAGAAGGCCTAACTTTTCCCTCTCTTTTTAAAAAAAATACGGACGTCACAATAACTGAGAAGTATAATTATTGCGCGATTTTTTCTTGGTGAAAACATTTCTATAGGCCTACTGATTAATCTATTGAGCATAGTAATAGTAAACGCTGTAGTATTTTAGTGCGTGTACGCCTACTCAGCTCTTGTAAAACGAAATTTTCACTTTCACTTTCAACGGAACACTTACTTACCTGGGTATATTCAGTTCTTGTATCTTGCAGTAAATTATCCATTTGTGATCATCTTTCCAATATAACCTCCCATTGAAACGACCACTTAAAATCATGAGCTAGAATTTATTATTTTAAAAACATTTCCACGTACATACTGTTATAATTATTATGAACCACAATACAAAAGACAACACTGTGAAATTGGATTAATTTACCAAGATCAACATCAATACCGGTAGTATAAAATCACATATAGGCCTAGGCTATATTATTTCATTACTTTATGGTATTAATTAGAAGAATTAATTTTGAAGAATTTACAAATATGCTGAAATAATTTATGACACCTCTTATAGAAATGTAAAAATATGTATGTACATTTTGAAACAATGGGTATAGCACCACTTGAAAATGTTGAGCATTTTAACAGTAACTTGTAAATTGTTCCATCACGTTGTCTATAGTGTTCATTTATTGTAGCACTTTTAGAACGAACGTGGTTCACATACATAAGAAGAAATGACGATGGAATGAGTCTAACACATACAGTTTTTCTTTAATTTTTAGCAAATGATGAAGTTGAATATATACTGTTACTTCATATCCTAACATAAGTAGAGTTGCCACCATAGATGTAACACCTGAAATGAATATTATAAAATAAATTAATGTATTGGTAATGATACAAGAATAAAAAGAAATTAGGCTAGACATAACCTCACAAAATTACAAACACATGCTAAAACAAAACAAAAAAAAAAACTTTACGTATCCGTATATAATAAAACTAGATATTCCAGATATAATTTGTTTCACATGATAACCATCTCAGCCTATTTCGGCAGTAGCCATTATTAGTTACAGTTTGAGGTGCATACCTAATCTCATACTAACCTTGTTAAGTTCTCTAACCTAATTCACTGATAATTACGTAACAATACACAGGTCTAAAATACAGACAAATACACATTAATTACCTAATAAGTACAGCATGAAGATAATTCATTAATTTTGTCGGTATTTTCTAAAAGAGAAAGGGAAAATAGTAACAACATTATCTTCAATGTTTACATCACGTCGTTCACATTTTCATTAGGCCTATATCAGTAATGCTTGGTAAGTGAAACAATGCATGAAATTATTTTACATTTCGGGTCACATCATTCGAGAGTCGGAAAATGCAATTCGCCACTTTTAACATAGCATTGCTTGTTATACGAGAGAACTTTGACATTTACCTTAACCTATAAAGATACGACCTGTTGGTACCGAGTTCTTCACATAGCAAAACACAGACAATTTTCGAATATAACTTAGCTGAACAAACTTCAAATAACACTGTAATATGCTTGGCATATTTATAATATTCGTACTCAATCAGTAATGCACAATTAATCGAACTATTTTCACGATGCACAATGCTTTGTAATGGTACTATTCATCATTTCATAGGGCAGAGAGGCGAACCTAGCGGCAGAAATTGTCATGACTCACAGAGACCTACTCTCGATCGTGCTATGCGCCAGCTTGTGTAATCCTGTAAGCAACGGATGGTACAATAATACATTTGAAGACAGTTGTATTTTCGTAAGTCAATTAATATTTTATTGTATTGGAGTACTTCGTTACTTCTAATCTTTATATACTTTCTTCTAATCGTGTAATAGTCAATTAAATCCCACTCGAGTTTTGATTTTCTCTAGATAAATCAAAACGTCTAGTGAGATTACTGTTGATAATTAGTAGAGGAGGAAGGGAGATATGCCTCTTTTGGTGGAATTCTTGTGGAGAATTACCATTAAGGTTGTTACTAACAGTACCGTAATTAAAGACAGAAAAATAGTTTGCAAAAGATGTGTAGTAGGTTAATCCATGGCAAAAATAAAAATATGTCCGTTTTTCTCATCTGGACTGATGGCAACGGAAACAATCTCATTACCTAATCTTGTAATAATACTAGTAGTAAGACAAGGGGATTTTTTAGAGTTTTTTTGATTCTCACACGTCAGTCTCATTGTGCATTTTGTGCTACTCCTTAACCCAGAGTGCAAATTAACAGGGGAGAAAGAGGGAAATTCCCCAGATGGTAAAATCATTTCCCTGACTGATGGTAGTAATATTTTTTCCCTACCAGGAAAATGATTTTCCTCCTCTCATGCGCTAACCTTGAGATTATATTTTCTATTGGCTATCATCAATATTGTCTGTAAATTTTTATATCATTGTAACCATGATGATATCTACTGACCTTGGCATTTGCTAATATGTAGCACACCACACGGCATACACTGAAACTGCATGCTAAATTTCCACCGTCAAATGAATGGAGATGATCAGTAACTGAAGAATCTCCACATTCAACACTAAGGTTTTACTTGAAAAAAAATATCCTGAAATGTTACTTCGTCTTTTCATACATAGTTACCAGTTCCAAAAAAAAAAAAAAAAAAAAAAAAAAAAAACAAAAAAACAAAAAAAAACAAAAAATTAAACTTACTCAGCTTAAAACGTAACCTGAAAATAGTTATACAGATCGCAGTTTAGTAAATTATCACTCAGGGATGCCAACTTATGATACAGCACAAAAGCAATGGTAGGGAGCACCAACATGGCCATGTGCAAACTAAAATTTCTCGCAACATATCAACAAAAAGCGGTAGCCTACTCACTAGTGAATATAGATGGCAGGAGTTTTGTTCCTGGTAAATATATGTATTATGGCTTGTACATTAATATAAATGTAATAGGCTTGATGGTAAAGATGAATTTTAAAACTACAACCACCAATTCGACGAACCAACATGAAATTTAACAACCGGTTCGCACGAACCACCTGAATATCACCACTGTAGCAATGTGTTGCTCATGACTTTTAATACGACTCATGTGTATATAAAAAGGTGAATGTTATTTGTCTAATTCTTATGTTACCTTGTTTAGTACAGCCTTTCGTTCATGTAAATGAGGAAATACTATTTAGCCTATTTAAAAAATTTTGATGTGTGAAGAATGTTGATACATGACAAAATTGGTTGAATTTTTTCTCCCCTCAGGATGGAGCTTGATTCACACTCTGCCTTAACACATTACATGAGTTCTAGCTCTGTATTCTTGATAAGCTTCAGAACGTTCACTTCTATGTTACTATTCAGTGACAGGGTTCCAAAGAGTTGGAGTCTCCTTCTCTCTAAGACTCCCCATATATGCTTTGCAATTTCTATGTGCTGTTTGTACAGTCTACAAATAGGATGTCCTTGAAACAGTGTTTTCTTCTGTTTATATGCAGGAGAGACTTTGCGAGAGCTTGGTTGGGGCTTTTAACAAGAGTTTTGCCCAGATTGGGCAGGATATTATTGCCCATCTTTGCTGATATTCGCTACTAGTCCATAGTTTTATTACAGTTTTTGCATTTGATTTGCTAATACCACAGACTGATTCAGGTCCAGTATAGGAGCCTCTTGCTCCTTTCTTGGGAGCTTGTCTGCTTTTTCATTCTCTTCTATATCTTGATGGTCTGACATCCATCGCAGCTCCACTGTGTTGTTCTGTGGCAGATCCTGTAAGACTTGAAGCCATTTCCATATCAATTTAGATTTAAATTGAATGGAGTTGAGTGTTTTAAGAGAAACTTGACTGTCTACCTAATCTCTCTTCTGTTCACTTTACCACTTTAGAGTGTACGAAGAATAATGCTTAATAATAATTTTATAACCAGCTGTTTTGACTGTGAACTACACAGATACCTCATTTGAATAACTTGCACATTATTTTGGAACAAAGCTTAATATATTAGTACTTAATATATGTACTTCGGTACACACAATAATATTAATATATTAGGTTTGCACGATTGTTTTTCATCTTGTTTCAGATCAAATTTCATTTACAAATTCGTAATTTTAGTCCACTACTAAACGAGATAAAAGAAATATTGCTGTGTGACTTAGTAGCTCATTTACATTTTTTCTGATGACATTTTTGCACTGTATTACAAGAACATTTTATAAGCTAATTATCTGTTGAGAAGGTTCAATACTCATTCAGAGAGTTGGTTTTCTTCTTGTTTCAGGCAATGAAACAACGTCGTTTAAATGTAGTGTCGCAACTACAGGAATTGAATGAAAGCTGTGAATTAATTATCAAGCTTTTGACAGATGATGAGTCCATGAAGAAAATGGAAACTATGAGAGACTCTAGAACACTAATGAACTATCTTCAAGAGGAGTTTAACGTAAGTTGTGTATTATCTTAACTGTGCATTATTTGAACATGGAACTTTATTTTATTGTGTATTTGGAGGGGCAAGATATTCAGGGAAACAGTAAACTGTGATTATGAAGATCGACATAAAATATTACATAATGTAGCATTACTGGACAATAGAACTTAGTTTATTATTGTTAATGTGTTTCGAAATAAAACCTAGCTATATATAAACATTCTTCTTCTGGGTCATAATTTCCAACGAAATTAAGTATTACGTATACAAAACACACACACACACATATATATATATATATATATATATATATATATATATATATCACATTTCTTATAAAATCCGTCAGATTCAGTAAACCAAATTGTTTTTTCTGACGGGACGTCATGTTTATTTTTAAACCAATTTTGACATTGAAATTGAATCTAGCATGCTCTTATATGTCAGTGCTTCGAGGACAGTGGATCTACAGAATGCCATGATTACATACAAAAAACAAGCTCTTAATAACACAAAAAACTCACATAATGATGGCTGCAAACAATAAAACTTTCAATAAACATTGGAAACTGTCATATCAACAGATGTAGCCATTCTACTTACAATAATAGAAATGTATGGGTATGTGATCTGGCAAACATGACGACTAGTAGAATTCCAGTGATAATCAAAGGTCCACTGTATATATTATGTAAAACTCCAACTATTCATCTGTCCATTGTGGATACATTGACAGAAATTTTTCGAAAAGGATAGGGGGTTAAAATCTACGAAAATTCAGTTTTGCTGTAAGAAGTAAATAGTTCCAGTGTTAATTTTTGTGTGTTTTATTGTTATCTGTTTAGTATGAAACAGAAATGATGGAGAGCATGTATAAGCTGGCTAAGTACCGCTATGAATGTGGAAATTACTCACTCACCACCAGCTACTTGTACTTCTACATTCTGGTTATGCCTACAAATGACAAGGTACCGGTAATATACTTTTTTCATGTTGCAATTTATACTATATATGTTCGGTGAATGTATTACGACATACAATAAAACCTCTGTCAACTGAGAACTGGATTAACTGAAATGTGTCAGTTGTGTAACTGAATTTTTATTTTAAAATTTAAAGGTTATACCATACTGTGTACTGTCTTTACAAAGTACAAAATTTATGTATGATGTATGGTACAGTCATATTAATGTATTTTTAATTTCAACACTTTATGCGCAAAATATAAGCCCAAAGTAGAAATAGTTCTAAAGACAAAGTAATTGTCACTGAGCTAGTCAGAGGAATATGTGTGAAGGCACACCCCATTGTTTACACGAGCTGACTGAACCCATCCCTAGTACTAAGCAGGTGTGACATTGCTGCTAGAAAAAAAAAATCGGACTCTCACTGAAAGAAATAGTGAATAATCCGTATTTAGATAGGTTACTCCATGAATTGTATCAATTTGTTATATTTTTAAAATACGTGTTATACATTCAAATACACAATTTATGAGTCAGTTTCTAACCTTTTAACTCTAAAGAGAGTATATATTATCTGAAATGGAGTCAGCTTTCTTTATTCCTGTTAACGGAGGGTTTACTGTACACCTTAACACCAGTACTATTAATTTATATGTAAATATGGAGATATAGCAATTTACTTAATTTCATAATAATGAGAAATTGTTTACCATTATTAGATAAGAAATAATTAATAAGAACTTCTCTGTTGCATGCAGTAATTATCTCAATTCAACTAAAGAGCAGCGGTTGATATATTTTTCATTTGTTATTTCTATTAATTTATATAAAAGTAAGAGCTATATGTAGAATTAGTGTATATCATCTTATAAAACATAACATTTTAACTCAAATATCATATAAAGTCATATATGTGATCCATGTTTATCAGTTTTCAATTATTTAATCATAAATATCTTAACATCCTGAACAGAATTACTTGAATGTACTCTGGGGAAAACTTGCTTCTGAAATTCTGGTGCAAAACTGGGACACAGCTCTTGAAGATTTGAATAAACTTCGTGAATATATTGATACCAGCACATTTGGATCAGCCCTTCAACATCTACATCAACGTACATGGTTCATTCATTGGAGTCTGTTTGTATTCTTCAATCATGAAAAGGGAAGAGATCTTGTGATAGAGATGTTTCTCTACAGACCACAGTAAGTAGGGCTTAAGTGTAAGATTATTTACTTTCACATACAGACATAAAGATGCAAAAGTTTATTGTATGTAACTCATGCACAAACACAAACATATATATATATATATATATATATATATATATATATATATATATATATATATATAGACACACACACACACACACACACATATAGGCAGTGGAGCTTTGATTTTGATTATCAAAATAATAATAATAATAATAATAATAATAATAATAATCCGAAGAAAAGAACCCTACAATAACAAAACAACATGGAACTTTAAGAAAGCGAATTGGAAACTATTTACAACAGAACTCGACAAACACCTCAAGGTCAACACACCACTAATGGAAAATACAAACTCAGATAGATTGAACAAATATTTCTCTGAATCTCTTCTTAAAATTGCAAAAAAGCACATTCCACGAGGCAAACCAAAAAAATACACCCCATTCTGGACAGAAAACCTGAATTTATTGAAACAAGATAGAGATAAAGCAAGAACCAAAGCAGAACATAGTAAAACACCAGAAGATACTCAAGATTGGAGGAAGAAGACTGTCATTCTTAAAAAAGCAATCATAACAGCAAAAAAGAACAGTTTTAATAAATGTATTGAAAATATTAATTACAGAACCGATAGCGCTAAAACATATAAATTTCTGAAGAATATTTCCAATACACAGGAAAATACTAGCCAACCTATTATTCATAATAACAAAACACTAACAGATAGTAGAGATATAGCAAACGCATTTAATAAACACTATTCATACTCTCACAGATTACATCCCAATACCAAAAAAACTGACAAATTTATCAAAGGAGAATTACATAAAAATAATAAAAACAATATTACTCGCAATATCACAAAACCTGAAATGTTTCATCAAAATTTTACTCCCAAAGAATTAAATATAGCTATACAAAATTTAAAAACCAAGAAATCTCCTGGCCCCGACAACATCCATTCCGAATTTCTGAAACATCTGGGGGAAAAAGCCAAGTCTGTACTTTTATCCATTTTCAATTTATCATAGAACACCTCAATTCCTGCAGCTTGGAAAAAAGCAATCATTGTACCAATTCACAAAAAAAGGGAAACCTGCTCATGATGTTAATAGTTATCGACCAATAGCACTATTAAGCATGATAGCAAAAACCATGGAGTCCATGATCTCCAACAGATTAACTTGGTATTTAGAATCCCAAAATCTTTTATCACCAAGACAAGCTGGCTTTCCACAACTACACTCTACCAGTGAACAAGTCATACGCCTCGGCCAAGAAATAAAAGACAGTTTTAACAAGAAAGAAGATACCTTGGCAATATTTATTGACTTTCAGCTAGCATATGACTCTGTTTGGAGAAATAAATTATTACTAAAACTCCAGAAATTAGGTATCTCCAGCAATATGTTCAAATGGATATCAGAATTCCTTAGTCAACGATTCATTGCCACTAAATTCAATAACTCAATTTCTAGTTACAGACAAACATATCGAGGTCTACCTCAGGGCGCTGTCCTCAGCACAACTTTATTCAATATTTATATAAATGACTTACCCTCCCTATTAGAGGAATCAAACATGAAAACAGCACTATTCGCAGATGATATAGTTTTGTGGACTTCCAGATCTTACAGACATAGAGACAAAATTCAAAATTCTGCTCTTAAAGCACATCAAATTTGATGACACTCAATTTAAGCAAAAGTAACTACCAAATATTTTCACTTGGTAAAAAAGAAAGAGAATTCAATATCCAATACAATGGCCAATACCTTCCTAGGACTTATGAATCCAAATATCTTGGAGTTATTTTCGATAGTAAGTTAACATGGAGCAACCATTTGAAATACATTTCTGAAAAAGCTCGTAAAAGATTCTCCCTTCTAAAAAGATTAGCAGGAAAGAAATGGGGATGCTCTAGGAATACTTTGAACACTACATACAAAATGTTTATACAGCCAGTGCTGACATACTGCGGAGAAATTTTGATTACTTCACCTTTCATAAACGAAATAGAATATGTTCAAAACCAAGCTCTCAGACTCATTACTGGTGGAATCAAAACAACTCCAATAGATTCTGTGAGATTCCTCACTAATATTAACAGCATCAAAATGACAATAGAAGAAAAAGCACTGGTTCAATATGAAAAACTTATTAGATTACCAGGAAACAATTGGCATTCATACAGTCCTTTCTGTAGATTGAAAACTCAAAAAAGTTTCATATCCATTGTTCAAGAATTAAAACAGAAAATCAATATCCCAAATTTAAAAGAAAAGTTACAAATTAAACCAAACCCTTTAACTCTATTAAATATAGAATATAATCTAAATTTAACAGAAGAAATACTGAAATCAGAAGTAAACACTGAAATACTAAAACAATTGTCTTTAGAGACAATTAATATTAGATACCCTCCACAAAACTGGCTTCATTTATACACTGATGGATCCTTGATCTCCAGAGAACAAGGTGCCGGTGCAGGTGTTACGTGCTGTATCTTCTCACTTTATAGATCTCTTGGGTATGGAACAACAAGTTTTGATGGAGAAATCATTGCAATAAGTGAAAGTCTCAGGAATCTTCTATGCCACATCAATAAATTTAGGAATGCAGTTATATTGTCAGACTCCAAAGTAGCTATTCTATCAATCGTCTCTAAACACACACCTTCATCTCGAACAGCAGAAATAACTAAAATGCTCTCTCAATTAATATCACTCAATAAAAGAATTGTATTCCAATGGATACCATCCCATTGTGGAATCCTGGGAAACGAGAATGCGGATGCTTTAGCAAAGAAGGGCAGCACTGCTACTTACAGACCTGTTACTAAATTTACGTATTACTCTGTGAAAAGATTTATTAAATCTACATACTTAGACTTCAACAAACAAAATTTGATAACACAATCCCATGGGAAAAAATGGAACTTTCTGCATCAAAATCCACAGTTAATTCCCGATTTACCACGAAAATCGTCTGTAGCTGCATTTAGATTGGCAACAGGCCAAGATTGTTTGGCCAAACACCTGCATAGAATTGGAATATATCAGTCCCCTAACTGTCCATTGTGCAACTCAAACCAAGAAATGGATTCGGAACACCTCAAAATCTGTGCTTCAGTGGCTGGTCATGATAATATCTTTGAAAAATATTGGAGTGCAAGAGGTCAAATGACTTTATTGTCAAACGCCTGGCATTAGAAAACAACAACAACATAATAATAATAATAATAATAATAATGGTTTTTGCGAGATCATGTACCTGTACATTTCTCCTAGCTGACACACAATCTCAAACATCCAACCGGTTGCTCGAGTGTTTTGTAATGTTATGATTGTGATTTGGACTTCATTGATTATTGCAGAACTGGATCACAACTATCAGTGAAATTTCTTGACTGTGTGCAGCTAGAGTGCAGGTTTTATTTTATGCAAAATGGCTCCAATAAAGTATTATAGTGTGAGAACAGTAAAAGATCTAGTAGTAAGGTACATGAGCCATATTCCAACACTCTAAGCTTTGAAAATTTATATTTATTTTTTCATTCAATGTGGAAACTTTATAAATTGTATACGTTTAGTATATTTACACAAATACTTAGAAAAAATATATTTCAGGTATATACGTACAGTAAAATTCAAACAGTAGAACGAAATTGAAAGTGAAATTAATTACTTCTACACCATTTTCATTATATTTATTACTATAATCATCGCGTTAAATAAAGCTAAACACGTTCAATATGGTGACACAATACAAGCAGGGTGACTCGAAAAAAAAAACAAGGTAGAAAATATTAACACATATTCTTGATTGAAACTTTGGTACATAGAAACTGTATAGAAAAATCCTTTGACTGGAGAAATACATTATCAGTCTTCTTCACAATCAGGACAAACGAAGGATCCTCGAAAATCAGCACTTACATCAGCATATTCTTCATGCACATACTTCTTACACTTGCAGCACAATCGCATATCGGCGACTCTGTCCACCATACATATTGTGGAAAACCAGCTTTCTTATCTCTTTAAAGGCATTTCACTTGGTCCTGCTTCTTGATAATCCTGCACAGACATAGTTTTACTGGGACATTCGGAAATTTTCTTTGGAATTTTTGATGCTATAGTCTTTGGAAGATTCTTCGTTTCTGTCTTCGTGGATAAGGATTTCACTTGCGTTGAGCTTTTGCGTTCATAGCGGGACGTCTTGGCTTGGTTTTCTTCTCCTTAAGTTTGGGTGAAGTCAAAATTTCTGTGAAGCTTGTTGACAGCCTTTCGTCATTCACAGGAACTCCACTATCATTAGCACATTCAGTGACTGATGAGTTGCAAAGCTCACTGTTGCCGTCACTCTCTTCGTCGGATTCTAACCTCTCTCTATCTTTTTTGGATGGTTGCAGAAAATATAAATCAGAGGGAGCGAATGCACTATCTGGTATTACCTCTGGGTTAAATGGACAGATCCCAGTGGCCCTAAACCCAGACATGATATTGTTAGGTGTCATGGACTTCAACCAAACGTCGGAAAAAAATTCTCCCAAATCTTGCTTTCGTAATGATTCTTTTGCCATGATTGCTCCAGTACCGTAAAACTGCCGGATCCCAGTATTGTTTGAAGGGTCCGAAAACTGCCTTGTCTAGAGGCTGCAATTCGTCTATGCAGTCACTCAGCAAGCAAAACAATATTATGTCATGCTCATCTGCTACGTCAAAGATATTGGCATCAAGGTGAGATTTTGCACCATCGAAAATGTGCAAGGATTTGCCGACAGTTTTAAATTTAGCAAAATGAGCTAGCCATTTAATAAAGACCTGACACGTCATTGAGCCCTTTTTTGTCATTTCAATAGCTGTGCCTGGGGGCATGTCATCATCCCATTCCGGTGAGTCTCCTTTTGCCTTTGAAGAGAATCATGGGAGGAATTGCTTGACCTACTGCGTTGCAATAGGCTACAATTATTATATTTTCTCCATGTTCTGGTGCAATCAAATGTAAGCATTTAGTGCATTTAGCAGCAAAAACGTCCTGTTGTGATGAGTCAATCGACACCCCTTCTCATCTATATTGTAAATATTCTCAAGTTTTCCCATAAATCCATGTTCCATTATGGCTTCCAGTTTATCAAAATAGTCTTTCACAATTACACAATTTAGTTTCAGTGCCCTGCCCTGGTTCAAAGTTTACGTTTTCCTTTTTGACACATCTTGATGCCGCTTTAGAAATAATTTCATCCACTTCCTACCAGCTAACCCTAAGTTTTTATTAAAATTATTCTTTATGCCGTTTATTTCACAAAATGTGAAAACAGTTCTTTTCACAAGTTTACTAGTCGACGGCATCCCTCCATCTGCAAGTCGGAAAAGTCGGCTGCACAATTCTCTTTCTTGCGCGAAACTTAAAAGTGCAGAACGACCAATATCTTTCTTCTCAGCCCCGGCATTGACATGATATCTAAGGGTGTTCCTAGCTATACCGTAGTGTGTAGCAGCTGTGTTAAGAGGCATACCATTCTTCACAGCTGCAACAGCCCGTACCATTACATCCTCAGGAATTTTCGCTAGTGGCTTACCCATAATCTAAAATAAAGAAGAGATATTAAAGATAACGAATTTTGCACCTAATGTCTGAGCTAAATATGCAGTAGTTTTGGTAAAATGCATTAATACTGCTAAGTATGCCGTTCCAATGCTAAAGAGCATTAAATAACTCGAATTTATATTGGGATGCTTTATCATAAATCCTGTAGTAGGCATAACTGAAGTCAGTGCAACAGGGTTCATAATTCCGACATGTGTCGGATTTAAGAGCACCTCGTTTGCAGTTACTAATCGCGCTATTACACAATCCATATTGATAGATTCTGAAATTAATGACCGTCATATTAAACTACAATACTTTACACTGTGAATGATGTCCAATATGAATTACATACCTATGTCAAAAGCAGAATACTCAGAAAAATATGCTTCCTTTAGACAATACTTTTATCACACAAAATGTCTACTCACGCTCTGATCAGCAGAGAAACGCTTCTGCAAACTTGTTTATCACGGAACTGATATTGCTCTAAGACTGCTTCAAGAAACTTCAGTCCTCTGTCGGTTTAGACCACAAGTTTTTGCAGCAGAGCCCACTGTCGTAATTAAGACCATGTCAGAAAATAGCTCACCAACCTTATTAACTTCTAAATAAATTCAATATTATTAGTAATTTTGAGGCATGTAAACAAATAGGGGATATAACCTGTGTTTGCAAAATTCTCGCATATAAAAGTTAGAAAAATCATAAATGAAAAAATAATAAATATGAAAGCTTGGCAAAATTATCAGGTGGAGTAATAGAAGCTCATGATGACATTAAGAATTTACTTTTAATATGGGTGATTGAACAACAGACTAAAAGGAACGGCATGAGACTTTCATATATTTGACAGAATACGAAAATATATTTATACATTTTATTTTTGAAACAGATTGTTGCTGTAATATGGATTCAGAATATTCACTTATCATATTTTTGGTAAACGTCACAGTTTCGTGATACTCGAAGCTTCACTATATATATATATATATATATATATATATATATATATATATATATATATATGCCTACTATATGTCCAGGATTAATCCGGATAGCCTAGTCCTGGATTCCTTGTGCTATCTGGGTAATGTCCAGGGTTTTGAATATCAACAGTTATTCACTAGCACTTCGATAGTTCACACTTTGGAATTACATTTAGGCAAAAGCATTGATAGCAGAAAATTTATTTTCATGTTGGTGTTGGTCGCACTGATGCAGTGTATGAGTACAAATTCCTGTATCATCAAGTGACTTCATTTGTATAGCCGAAAGCAAAAGGCACATGGCATGCATATTTGTTAACATTCATGTGACCCATGTTTTAAATCAGTCTGTTTTGCAGGAAATTGGTATTAAACTGTAATATAATTTTTTGTATTGAAAATTCACAATAGGAAAAGGAAAGTGTGTCAATGAAAAATTGTAAGATGAGTACAAATTTTTAAAACCATGTGACAATACTGTATCCAGGCTTTTGTAGCATTGCACTTGACGGTTATTTGCATGGTAACCGTTCCTATGAAAAGTTGAATACTGTGAAGTATCCTTGTGAACCAATCAGAACATTGCATTTTCTTTCAGCTGCTATGTCGAGTGTTGCTGTGTTGTCAGTTTGCTTCATGCTGTGTTAATTACATGGTGTTACTACAATGTACGTTATTTACGCATTAGTGTTATAAAGCTATAAAGTATTTGTAGTGCCGCTGTGAAATGCAAAAAAGACATAATTCAGAGAATGATAACTTACATAGTGAGAATTCTTTGCTTAAAGGAATAGCATTAAATAGCATCTGAATTAGCGTGAAGGACTGATCAATTTTACGAGCAGGAGAAGAAATTTGTTCCTATATATGAGATCTTTCCATTACGTTTTCATTACAATGCTTATAATGTGCTTCGTGATTAGCATTAATTTGAAGGAAAATGTTACGTATAATTAAAGTTCGTATATAAAGTTCTATAATTATTATAATCAAAAGTTATATAATATTACATAATATAATATGATATAGTCTATAATGCAAGTGTAAAAGTTAATCAGTGATAATTTTAAGTTATATAATCAATAAAATAACAATAATAATTATTATTATTAATTAAAAGTTACAGAATAATTACCATTTGCATTAATGCAGCAGAATAACAAACTTCACATAAGGTAAGTCTACTGCTATGTAGTGGTCATTGTGACAATGTTGCATCTCTTGTTGCTACTAACATTATGTCAGGTGTAAGGTTGTTACAATGGCCCAGGTATAGTGACCTCATCCAGTGTACAAAGAGTAATGGAGTATTTTCTGTTGCTCACAAAGGTAGAGGAGATATTGATGAGCACATTAAAACTGAAAAACATAGGAATGGTGTTAAAGCTGTACCTCCATCGAATTTCACAGTGTCTTTTCAAGAACAAGGATTTGAGCACTAGCGATCTTGATTGTGCTGTTAAGAAAACTACACTCACATACCATTCAGCAAATCGGACTGCGCATCAAAACATATTAAGAAATTATTTGAAAGTCATTACTCCTCAGCTAGAACCAAAGCTGGACAACTTTAAATGCTACTTCTCAATTTTTTATCCCTCATTTCTCATGAAAAACAAGAACTGAAGAAGATGGCAGAGCTAGCCGTCGAAAGCTTGGAAGCTAATCTCCAACTCGCCTGGCTGAGAACCCGAGAAGAGTTATTCTATATCAAATGCCAGGAAAGCCTCAAGTCTTACAAGAACTGAAAAGACTACAGTGGACTGACTATAGTGGACTTCATGTTGTCAGCAAACAGCTGGATACTTTAAGAAGATTGATTTTCTTTTAACATTGTGTTAAAATCATCAAGTACTTAAATAACAAGTAGGTAGTCCATCACAGAAGTGTCCTTGATTTGGACAAGAGAAATATGGTAAGCCTTATATTCTACAGTCAGAATACTTGCAAAATTGCTAAACATTGTTTAAATTGTTCATTTTGCAATGTAACAGATGAATAGTATGCAAGCTATTTTTGTGTTGATTATTTCGACCATTCTCCCACTTTCTATAGATTTACTTGAAGTAATGGTTTTGTCTCTGTAAACGCCAGTTGGTCGTATTTAGTGTTATTATGAGTATAATAGATACCTGGTATTTTTCCATTGTTGTCAGAAAATTTACTGGTATACTATTTTTTTTAAAGCATGTTGTTAAATATGTTCTCTTCTTCTCTACCCTCTAAAAAGTATAGGCGTAATTATAAATATTTTTCTTTTGCATAGATACCTCAATGCAATTCAAACCATGTGCCCTCACATTCTACGATATTTGGCCACAGCTGTCATCATAACTCGGTCTAGGAGAAGTGCTCTGAAAGATTTGGTGAAAGTTATACAACAGGTAAGCCCTTGTATTGAAAAGTATGTGGTGTAATATCAGTGACCTTGCAATAAGAGAGCTTTTCAAGGTTATTAATTGCTAATTTTTTCTTCTAGTATTCAAATTTATGTATTTTTATTGCAGGAATCATACACATACAGGGATCCTATTACAGAGTTTCTAGAGCACTTGTATGTTAATTTTGATTTTGATGGTGCCCGTCAGAAACTAAGTGAATGTCAAATAGTGCTCTTCAATGACTTCTTCCTTATTGCATGTTTGGATGAATTTGTCGAGAATGCCAGACTCATGATTTTTGAAACTTTCTGCCGCATTCATCAGTGTATCAGTATTGGGTAAGTAATATAATAAAAGGGTGAAGGAGATTGCATTTGTATCTTGAAGAAAGTTTTGTTAGGCTTCCCGTTATCTGCAAAACGGATTTTAAACTAAAGAACAAAAAAAATGTATTGTATAATCAGTAATATAGTTACTTCTTTAGTTATCTGAAGTAAACTGTTATCCCGACTACAGTGCCAGTAAGGGAGCTTTAGTGTTCTGTACTCACCTTCAGTTTACCCATACTCAACCAACTATTCCATGCACTTACTGAAAGTACAGTTGAAACATGTTTCAGAAGACTGGAATTAGACTTTTTGGTAATCCACTGTGTCCTGGAATTTGACATTTCCAACATTTCGCAACTATATACAGGGTAAGAGCAGAGAGCTCGCCTACTCTGGTCTTACCCTGATGATGGAATCTGTGGATTAGCCTGGTGTGAGCCCAACAGAGTAGGCAACCTCCCTTGTCTTACTCTGATGATGGAACCTGTATGTAGTTCTGAAATGTTAGAAATGTCGAGTTCCAGGACACGATGGATTACCCAAAATGTTTCAGAATACTTTGTCTAATTTATTTATTACTTTATAGTGCACAACTTTTCCCTTAACATTATCTCACAACTTCTCTTGTCATTGTGCATAAATCAATAGTGTTTATATTTTAATTTAATCATCATATTTTCCTTCATCTTGTTTCATATCTAGATAGTATCCAAACTGGAAGAGAATTTTATACCAAAACAGTTCAAGTATTTATTATCAGAAAAATTTATCGTGATCGTTGATACTCTAGTCTCATAAAAATTTCAATATTGTGGAACACAGAAGAGGAGGGTTAAAAATGCCATACCTTGATTAAATTCTACCCATTTAAAAGCTAACCCGAAAATAAAAATGGTTGCACCACACTGACTACTAAATAATCCCTCAGCTGGTTGGCAATACCTGTTACCTGGTTCCTTTTTACCAGAGGAACTTTGTTTTTATCCCAGCAAGATCATGCAAATTTTCTTGTCAACAAGACGAATATGAAATGGTTTAGCTTCAATACTTCTGTTTCTATTGTCAGTCATAATCATAATCATCCTGGCAAATTTATAGCAGTATGAGGTTAAGAGCATTCAAATTTGCATATAAAATGTTGAAAATTTTTATAAGGTAATCACTATGCTCATTGCAGAATGCTGGCAGAGAAGCTCAATATGAAACCAGAGGAAGCAGAATGTTGGATTGTCAATTTAATTCGGAATGCACGTCTAGATGCTAAAATTGACTCTAAGCTTGGACATGTTGTTATGGGAACGCAACCGCTGTCTCCATACCAGCAGCTCATAGAGAAGATTGATTCCCTTTCTGTTCGTTCAGAGGCTCTTCAGAATCTCATAGAAAGGAAGCTGAAAGCCAGGACACAAGATGTAAGTATTTTTTTTGTGAGTTATTGTTTAGTCAACTGTCCGAAAACAGTTTAAATCTCATAAGTGACAAAATAAGGCATCACTCATGAGGCAACTAAGCCAGGAAATAATGGAGTAGGGTGTCCAGTTCCTTTTCCCCTTTTTCGTGAATATGATTATCAAAAACAAAAAATATTATTGTTGCTCAACACGCATTCCATTTTAATATGCTTGATTTAGTATTTCTGGAAATGTACTGAAAAAAATTCAGTTATTTAAGAGTAGTAAAAATATTTCAAGTCAAATTGCCCAAATATACGCGAGCATTTCGTAGTGTTTGAAGAAGCCCTGATAACTGCAAGTAAAATCCCATGAAACATGCGAACTTCTAGCCTTCTACTTCCTTCCTCTATCACAGATATTATTCAGGCACCTATCACAAGAGATGTTGTGAGGGTGTGTGTACGCATTATAGCCAATAGAAGGAACCATTCTAAGAATTAGAATTTGTCACATTAGCTAGGAATAATCCACAACACTAGCACAGCAGATGACAAGTCACATCTAGCATGTTTTTATTTAGTAGGTATGTATTGCAATGCAGAGGATCAGACAACACCACACTGTTCTCTCTCTCACATCTAGTGCTAAGCAGTCAAGGTTTTACCACAGTCTAATATATACAGTCATGAAGCTCAATACGTAGTAAATATGCATCCATAGATAGTCGCTAACCACTGGGATCACTAATATCGCCTCATTACAGACAATGCAAAATAGTATCGGCACAGTCAATTTTTCCTAGCACCCTCACAACTCAAGCTTCGTAACTATATATTAGACTGTGGTTTTACTTCGATATGTCAAGCTGTAGTCTTCTATATCAATTATTGCACATGACAAATTATTTCTTTAATTTTAACTGTGGAAAGGAATATCTCATTACTCTGTACTATGTTGCTTATTTTGTTTTTTATGTTTTTCTTCTCCCACTCTTCATTGCTTCCCTCTAATGCTCTTTCCTCTGGGTAAGAGGAGAGCTCATTCAATCAGTTGCATTTTGTGTGAATTAATAATAATGATGAAGATGAATCATCGTCAATGGATTAGATCATTTTTTCTCATTCTTTATAAATTTCCTACAAAGATATGACAGTTAACATGTTATATGTTCGTATGAGCATTATTATGGGATCCAGCTGTGACTTGTCAGTTCTAAGTTGAAGTATTGTTTCAGAATGTGAAAGTTCAATTACAAATGTCAGTCAAAAGAAGAGCCCAAGAAGGAATGAGCTAAAGCTGTAATTATTTGCAGTAAAATGTATATGTTTATATTGTGTACAATTAGAATTATGTACAACCAACAAATAAGTCCACACTAAAAACTTTGGACCTAGTGATCCATTGCAGTCTCTGTGGTTTCATGCAATTTTTTAAGGGTCTTCCAATAAACCATCTTCCGAAAGGGCTGCTTTCAGCCATCTGCTCTTGACATTCTCTGTACACTACTCTTTCAGTTAGCTCTGTATTCACGTAGGAAATAAGTCACAGATTTAATTTCCAGTTCTTCCAAAATATCTTCATTTCTGTTTTTTATCTCAAATTGTGTATAGTGGTGTTCTTCTTCTGAATCTCATTTTACTAGCAGTTATTCTCTGGATATCCTTCTTCGTCATTGTGCATGCTTCAGAAATATAGGCTAAAGTTGGTCTTGCCAAGATATTGTGCACTCTTAATCTTGTATGGCACTGTACCAGTAGGCAAAAAAAACTTAATTGATCATTCCTATGATTTTTACAAAATATATGGTTTTGAAATTTGTATCTTTTTCTTGTTCATATTAGAGATTATAGCCTAAATATTTAAATGTATTAATTTGTTCTAAAATTTTAGCATCAATGCAAATTTTGCTTCATACAGGATATTTGCCATGAAATGTCATTATTTTGGACTTTTCCACAGAAATTTCCTGTATTGAAATCTTTTGCAATAATATAAAATGTATTTAGGCTATATTTGAAGACCATCCTCCAAGGTGGCTAATATCTGATCTGCTATATCTATTTTAGTGTGCCTGTTAATGGGGATGTATCCTCTATTTGGAGATTGGTTTTGCCATTTATCTATCATAAAATTCATAATATATTATAAAAAGTAGTGAAGAAAGAGGACAACCTTGTCAAACACCTGTGTTAATGGGTTTGAAATCAGTGATTTCGTCATTTATTTTGACTGAAATTTTTGTATCTTTGTAAATATTAAATAGTGATTGCATTACTTTATTTGGAACATTATCTTCTTCTAATGTATCCAATAACATATCTTTGTTTAATCTAGGAAAGCAAGGTGTTTCTAAATTATAATCACATCATTTTTCGAACATTGGTTTCAAAGTAAAATGACCATCAGCACATGATTGTCCTTTCCTGAAAACATTTTGGTCTTCACTGATCAAAGTTGCATAGTGAGCAGTTACCTGGTTTTTAAAATAGATGAGTAAATTTTATAGCCTGTGATTAGTTTGATTCTTCTATAGTTCCCACATTTCCGTGTATCTCCCTTTTTTGAAAATGGAAATCACTATTGCTTGTATCAACTCTCTGGAGGACTTTTTCTTGACCAAATTACGAAAAATAATTGAAGAAATCTCTGAAGAAACTTTACACCACTGAATTTGAATAATTCTATATTAATCCCATCTTCTCTGGAGGGTCTTGCTGCTTTTAGACTGTTTTAAAGTGTCTCTTAATTCATTAAAAGTAATATTTTAAATTATGTTTTTCTCATAAGTTCCATTGTGATATACACCTGTACAAAATATAAGTTCAATAAGAGATCTCTTTTTCAGGCGACAAAAACAAACTCTTTTTGTTTCAAAGTTGATTATTTTCATATTTTGCTCATGTGTGTTTTTTTTCTTCTTCTTACAGATTCGATGGGGAACTCAGGAATTTTAAGGCAAATGCAAGTTATTGCAATGTTAAGATTTCTTGCAGCAGGTGACAGTGATTTAAGAGAAGTGCATTCATTGGACAAAAATTACATTCATACAAAATTTTTTGATATTCATTTCTGTGCATTGAGAAGTTAAAACTGAAGTAAACATAAATGGATGTAAGGAAATAACATATTATACAGGTCAATTTATATCTTATTTTCAATTAAGCCGGTATTCTTGATATGTGTATAGTTTCCTACAGAAATACGGAATACATCATTCTTAATATAGCAATTTGTCTTATAAAAGCATTTATGAGTTTCTATTTGTATGATTACTTTTAATCTCAGCTTCTGATTTTTAAATGTTGTATTCCTTATCTCTTGGAAAGAATATGTTCTTAAAAAGTAATCATTAAAAATGTCATTAATTTTAAATGCTGTTTATAAGAAGATTGGAAAATCAGAAAAAAAATAAATGACAAGAAACATAACTTCTGGAGTTCTAAATTATTGACATTTGGTATCATAACACAGGGAGACCAGATGTCTATTTCCGGAAAAAGTCCCTCATTTTTAATTACTATCCCAAAGAATAAAGGTCCCTGTTCTTGTCCCTGAAAAGCAACTTTATTCCCTGAGGTTTACTTCTGTTGCATTAACATTTGGATTTGTTGGATTAATTTTTATTTCTGGATAGTGTTCTTTTGGAACAAAAAATCTAGTCAATCCCACTTTACACTATACAATTTTCAGTGGCACTACATGTCTGAAGATCTAACTACAGTAAAAGCTCATTTCGAAATCAGTTAATTCAAAGTAACTCATATTTCGAAGGACTGATTGTTCCCTACTTTGATATATGGATTATAGATGTAACATCCTAAAATGGGGTTGCTTACAATCAGTCCTAAATAGAACATATAAAATCTACATCAAACCTGTATAATTGTATGGAAGGGAGAATTTAGTTACAGCTAACAGTACAACACTACAGAAGACAGAAGCAACACAAAACCTTTCTATGAGAATCATTACAGGTCCCCTATTAAAGTCCTGCAGATACTAACCAAAAATATGAGAAACTGATGAGGATGCTCCAAGATTACTTTTGGTCAAAATAGGCCTATCGGACAAAGGAACCTCAAAACACAACCAAGATATATGCAATATATAGAAACACTAAGGCCAAAAGAACTTAAATTCAAACCAGAGAAACTGCTGCATCCAAGATCACCATTGAGCTACCATGATATCCTATATAGAACAGAACTAACCCAAAATATAAAGAAATCTTAAGGACTACCAGAGCAGTTAAAATTAGTAGCACTGGAAACTATCCATACACTATACCCACAAGAAAAATGGCTCCATATCTACACTGATGGCTCATTGCTTAATAAAAATGAAAGTGTTGGAACCGGAATACACTGCAAACTCTTCAACTTATATGTTTCTGCAGGACATTTCAATGGGGAATTCCTAGCTATAGATATGGCACTCACTCAGCTCCTTTATAGAATAACTGAATTCCAGAAAGTGGTTATACTAGTGACTCATCGATGGCTGTCCAGGCAATAGCAAAATACAATGCTCCCCTCAACAAACGATTGCAGGAAATACAAAACAAAATGGAAATGCTGCTGACACATGATAAATATAAACTACAGTGGGTACCAGCACATTGCCGTCTATACTGAGGATCACGTAAGACTAATTTCAAAGGGTGCTATTCATAGACATTTCGCTAGCTCGCACTACGAGCGTGCTAAACTAGCCCCGGCTATCGACTGGTTACTTGTACAGGATTCATATCATATCGCTAACATTGGTTTATGAATACGAAAAACGTTAGTTCGCTGATCATCCACTGGAAGCCCACGCTAAGAATGTCTATGAATATGTCCCTAAAAGACTAATTTAGCCATCTCTTCAGTGTTGCCAACTAATACTAGATATCACCAAAAGAGGATAAAATCACACAATGCCATGTACAATAATAATGATGTCTTGCTTATTTACCACATCTCATCTTTATGTTGGGGAGGTGTTTTCTGAAAGGTTCAATAATTTGTGAAAGAGTATATTTTTCTTCTGGACCTCTCACACATTATGTTAGTAGTTAGTAGATTAGTGTATGATCTAATATTAAAATGTATTTTGTCTGACAACGTGAAATTCATTGCTTTGATTAAACAGTTTACGAATCACAAGAACTAGCCTAAAAATGTATTTTGTTTGATCACGTGAAATGATTAGTATGAATTCCGAAAACAAAATGCCACTTTGAAATGTATGCTTTAGAACAGCGTTTCTCAAACTATCGTCTGCGGACCACCTGTGGTCTGTCCTTGTGGTCCTTCAAAAAAGACAGAAGAAAAAAATAAAATTCAAACTAATTGCGTATCATACTGTAGCTGAATATCTCAGAGTTTGTAAATGACACATGGCAATCGCCTTTCACCTTTTCTCCCAGTACTGACATTTTATGAAATTTATTTACCCTACCTGTCTATCGACTACTCACTCTACTCTCAGAAGAAAAAAAGATGGATATTTAAAGCACTATGAACGTGGTGTTTCTCGCTATCTTTTCCGTGCACATCTGACGCCGTGCCTGTAACCCAGCTAGGGACTACCCAAATTCAAAACAGGACCAAAGTACCGAAACATTTCACGTATTTATTACTTTCTTAACAGTTTGCACATTGAAATGGTCACGTACTGTATGTCGTACACCAATAATAGAGCATGCAAAATTGCATCTTTACTTGTTCAAAATCGGGCATGTTTCTGCATTAATTTTTTGTATTTCTCTCTTTGACGATATAAGAAATTTTCTTCTATTAATATTAACTTAATTAGTTAATACTAATATAAAATTAATTGAATTAAATTAATTATTTCTACATTAAAATATAAGTATATTGATATTAAAGTATGCTACAAAAATGATAAATTTGCTTTCAAAGGAAACAAGAGTAAGGTGGTCCGCAGAACTATTCTGACTTTAAAAAGTGGTCAACATTTCAGAAAAGTTTGAGAAACGCTGCTGTAGAATATTTACTCCATTACTGTGATAAAAGTCTAAACACGAAAGAAATTAATTAAAACGTGAAATGGTATTTCTTTCGATTACTCAAAGGCATGTATCACACGAAATATTGTGACAGCTGCAACGGGGTTCGAACACGCGTCCGACGAAACGCTGGTACGGGGAGCATCTGCATGCTGAAGGGCAGAGGGGGTGTATTACGTCAACGCGGCGAGGGGAGGTTACGCGCGCAGCTGCTACTTGCGGAGTGAAGGGGGGACGGACCCTCCCGAATCGTCCAGAGGAGTCCGTCGAAGTGGAGATATCCAGATAATTCGAGAGAGCTATCTCAGGACACCCGTAGAAATTTCTCGTAACTATGGTTTAGCTATAAAAGAAGAAACGCGAGCGAACTTGAGCAGTTTTTCAGTTTATTCAGTCAGTCAGTCAGTAAGCTAGTCTTGTGTAGCAGTGAAGCCAGCTTCGAGACCAGAGCGCGACTTGAGTTGTGTCCGTAACTGTGGAGCCTGAGGCCCGGAGTTCGAGTGCAGTGGACCGCAGTTGGAGGGACCTGAGTTCGAGTACAGCGGATCGTCTCTGAAGGTCTGTGGTTCGAGATTCTGTGAACGCGAGTGACTGAGCTAGAAGAACTGTGAACTGAGAACTGACCGTTCTGTGTTGTAAATAGTGCTTTGTAAATATTAGTTAAGATTAACAGTTCATTATTGTTCGTAATAGTCCAAGTAAATTGTCATTGTCGTCAGTGGAGTGCACTAACGAATACTGTGTGGAGAGCAAATCCTATTGTTGAGATAATAAAGTTACATTGTTGTTAGTAATAAAACGTTACAATATGTGATATTTATTTACACTTAGCCTACCCGACTCTAATCTTGAAATTGTAACCGCAACACATACAATAACTATTATGTATCAATATTAATACTGATATTAATTAATTATTAGTATGTTCAAATTTCACTAGCTTCCAGTAATGGGCTCAGAAATCTAGAACAATTTGAATTTTCAGAATTTAGCCTAAACTACTGACAACTTGTCACTGCTGCCAACATAACAGTTATAAAATCATTACCAGTTGTAGTCTTTCTCAGTACCAAAATTCGAAACGAAGTTGGCAAAAGAAAATTCAACCTGCAAAGTAGAAAATTACCATAATCCAATGGGGGGGGGGGGGAAATGGTAGGTTTCACTGTTAGGGTATTAAGTAAGCTGACCTGAACTATACAAAGTACTGAAATGGCAGATTACCTAGCTAAAAGAGGCACAAAAAATCCAACGAGTATCACAGCATGAAATGCCCTACCAGTCAGCCAAATAATAACAGAAAGATCAAAGAAGAAGTAAAAGAACAAAATGAAGCCGCAAGTAATATGAAGTCTTGATCTATCCTAAATAACAAATACTCAGCACTCGATTCACCCAGACAAGAAGCAGTGGTAGCGTTTCATATTATAACATAACATGACTGCTTGGCAGTTCACCTACACAGGATTTCCATATATCCTGTGCAACAAGAAAAACTCAATGACAGCAGATCATCCTTCACATATGTCCAGCATTACATAGCTGCATTAGAATTGACTTCAGCATCAAAATTATATGCAGCCATCACCACCATTACTACTATTATTTATATGCCTAATTCGAAATTAGTATTTTGAATGCATATGAGGGTCCATCCCAAAAACAACTTTTTAATTCGAAATCACAAAATAGTCATTAAGTTTCGTATTTGAACTAACGAGATTTTACTGTATTCAAACTAAATCTAGCATTTAAAGGCTCTTGCAATGTATCAGACAGATTTAACAATGGTTGAAAGGGATCCATTTGGAATGGAAAATTGTTGAGACAGTCATCCAACAAGTAAAAGAGTGTAACAAAAGATGAAGTAATTATTACAACTTTGACCAAGTAGAATAGTCTGCTGCACAGTGTTTTGTTGTGTTCTCTACAATGTACATAAAACTTCCATAATTGAAGGGCTCAGAGCCAAAGGCGACTAACCCACAATTACAAAATGAGTAAATAAGAGTTGATATTAAGAGGATCCTGACAAAGATGATTGGTTTTACAATTTATTTTAATTCGTCTACATTAAATAAATACAAAATATATATATATATATATATATATATATATATATATCACGAATCTGTAACAACAACGTAGAGTTTTGAAAATTGTGGGTTGGTCACCTTTGGCTCTGAGCCCTTCAATTATGACATAAAAAGAATGCATGAAAGAACTGACAATAGTAATATAGAAATAATCCCTATCTGTGCAAAAACATAATATCAAATGATATAAAAAAAAAGTTCTAAAAAGGAAAGGGACCATATAGAACTACTGGAAGAACACAGGAAATTTGAGAAAGAGAGAAATTTAGGTACAATGAAAAAAAAGATACCAGTACGTAAGATATCACATAAAAATTTTTATTTCAATTACATATTGTATTCCGTAGATCTTACAATAGCATCATAGCTTAAGAATATGGAAAAAGTCAAAAGTGACAGGGGATTTATGAAATTCCTTGGATTGCATGATTCTATCCGAGATGGACCTTGTGGAAAACCACACAAGGCACGAAGTTTATCTTACACTTCTGTTTCCTGGTATCACAAATGACGTCAGAGTAAACCTTTCATGTCATTACAGTTTGTTCTCTCGTAGATCGAATAATAGACATTTCAAGTCAAAATTATAGAATGAGTTAAATATAGTAAGCAATTCATTCACTTTATAAACACAAACAATGCATCAGTTCAGTAAAAGGTATGAGTATGGAGAAATTTTATTGTTTTAAACTTTTTCTCTTGGTCCTACAAAGCTTTAAAATAATTTATGCAGTGCATTGAAGACCATAATACATGAATAGCGAACTCCTTTATGACAGCAGAGAATAATAGAAGGTAGATGGAGATCAGATTTGTGTTCTGTATTGAAAATATGAATGTTCTGATCTAAATGTATCTTGGCTATTAACAAAACATTGGGGAAATAATTTACTCACAAGGTAAGATCAGTATCATTAGGGAAAGAATTTACTCACAAGATAAGATCAGTATTCCTAAATTTTGGGAAAATCTTTTTACATGATGTCCATTTGTGCACAACTGCCATTATTCTTAGCACTTTCTTTTGTAACACAACAACATGTTTAGCTTCAGATGAGTTGTCCCAGAATATTAATCTACGTTTTATTATAGAATGAAAGTATGTCACTGCTGAAGGTGTATGAATGGATTCCAATTGGGGAAAAAGGAAGGGGGGAAAGACAAAAATTGACATGAACACAAGCATAATTAGAACAATGAGAGAAAGAGGATTGGAAGATGGGGCATGGGAAAATAGAGAAAGGCTATAGAATCTTGAAAATGGGTGCAGAAAGATGTCCTAGGACATTGTAAAACAAGTATGTCATTTTCAGGGTTATTTATATCGCCAATAGAAGACAAGGTCTTACTGCATAACAGGTAGAGCCAACACTCAATTGTCTATACAGAGAAACAAATCGAACCTAATCTCATTATCGTGGTAAAATGGTGTCTAGCGTTAGTTCTACTGTCACTTCCTAAACAAAAATTGTGCTTTAACAATCATATATGGGTATTATACCTGATGTATTCATTTCTCAGGGCCAGATTTCTGGAAGAAAATGTTTTTTTTTTTTTTTTAAAGAAGTACGAAATATTCTAAGCTTTTCATATTTATATCTTCTTCCCTGTACAGCAGGAGCAATTGACACACAAGGCTTTCTGGTTCAGCATATTTATATCAATATCTGTATACAGTACCACATGGTGGAAGTACTGAACAGCCGAATTATGATGGTAGAATGTGTTTGAAATTTTTCAGATGGTCTGTTCAAACTATGTTATACTATCATCACTAGGGCCCGGATTTCGATGACTTTGCATCTTTTTTCTGACGATGCTAGGACAATGCTCTATGGAAGATAAATGTAGCTCATATCATCTTCAGTGAAATTAAACCAATTTGATTGGTCATTTTTTATGCATTTTTGGACACTTTTCTCTGGTAGGGCATTTTTTACGGATTATTACTATTACTGTTATTGCAAGTTATCTTGAACCTTACATCCCCTAAGTCTGTCTTTCGAACTGCTTGGTACGGCATGTACTCATCGACGTAACGGCACGGCAAGGATGCCCCTCTCTCGGGTAACGTGACTCTTTTCAGAAAACGTTGGTTCTTTCACTTCACAGCTCTCTACTGTAAAAGAACTTGGTTCAATACAGACATCATCTCACGACACTCTGGTTTTGAGAGGAGAACATAGTTTCGTAGCAGGTTTTAATTAACCTATAATGAGTAAGTATTTAAATATAATCGTGTATACATTCCTCCTTTCTCATCCAAGGTGGGGACCGGCAATGGCGGAGTTACTACAGCTATTTCTATACATTATCTATGCCTACATGATTTGCACCTACGGCTGATATATACATATTCTTATAACAATTTTTACAGGCTTATTATTTGAATTTACATTAATTTACAATTATACACAATCCATATCCCCATCATTGCTGCCATCATCATCATCGTCGTCTTCATCGCTTGATCCAAAATTAATTATTATTTCGTCAATGGCATCATCCATTCGGAATTATCTTCTTAAACGTAGGTACTACTTTCTGAACAAGATAGAATTCTTCGATTGTATCCCGAATGACGAAGTCATCCACTTCAACTTTACACAAATCCTAATTCTGGAATGAAATAGTATGTTTTGCAGAACTATAACAAAGTAACTTACAACAGTAATTCACTATGTCGCTCACAGTGCACACACTATTGTACATAACTTTTATAGTAATCATTTCTAAACATTACATACCTATTCTTTCCCGGAGTAATGTGAGGTTCATTCAGTTGTAATTCAGTATTATTCTCAATTCTCTTCACGGAACTAATACTTTTGCTAGATTATTCAGGCACTCTCTCATATTCCTTATCAAGAGGTTCCAGCAAACATTTGTTTAATTTTTACTACTCGCAACACCTATATTATATTTGCAATAATTTCTCTTTCTCCGCTGTGGATAACAACGTTACTTTTTCCTGTGGTGGTGTGATTTCACCATAATTACTACCATGTGGTTGCTGCTCCATGTTAACACTACTGATGCCCAGTGAAGGAAATAGTTCTATGTTTCTTGACATGACATCATGATGCGGACCATGCGCAAACAACTCAGTTGGCTCCACCCACGTTACGTGCTTCCTTCCCTCTACCCCTCTGTCCCCGGTCAGAAAGTTCAAGATAACTTGCAATGACAGTAGTCATATTTTAAGAACAAATCCGCGTTTTTGTCATTTTTAGCGATTTTGATTGCATTATTGTTAATATTAGTAAAATTATGTTTCTGAAGCACGAAATCCATGAATTCTTGGAAATCTGTTGCATTGTGGCCTCCCCTATTCATGTTCTGTTAAACATTTGGACTCGTCCAACTAACCGGTCATGTCTATTTTAAGACAGACTTTGTCCTCTAAAGGAATGTGAGGGTGAAATTACCTGTTTGAGGTTCGCACTGTCACGGGTTCTTGATTCTGTGCTTCTCTTTCTTACGGACGCAGCGCCATATATGGTTAAGGCCTCAAACTCACTTAAGGCGCTGTATTCAAAGATGGTACATGTAACCTGCTTGGCGCATGCTTGCCACAGAGTTGCAGAAGAAATAAGGGATAATTTTCCAGATGTGGATAAATTAATCGGAAATGTGAAAAGTATTTCTGAAATCACCATCTCGTGTGAATATATTCCAAAGTGAAGCCCATGGGATACCGCTTCCACCAGCTCCAATACTCACTAGGTGGGGAACCTGGTTAGATGCCTGTAATTATTACTGTGAACATTTTGAAATTGTGAAAAAAGTCATAGATTCTTTTGATAGTGACAGTGCAGCATCCATAAAAACATCCCAGGACCTTCTCTCTCACTCAGAAATTCAAGGGAAATTGGTCTACATAAGATCTAATTTTGGATTTTTGCCACGAATTATCACTTCCCTGGAACAACGTGGATGTCCTATGTCAAGTCAAATAGAATTGGTGACATCAGTTGTAAGTGATTTAAGTCGTGTGAAAGGTGAAGTGGACAAACTTGCCTTTGCTAAAATGGAAAATGTGTTGAACAAGAACAGTGGATATGACACAATGTGCAAGATTTCTGATGTACTGTCAGGCAAGAAGTATTCATCTGTTGAAGAAGAGCTGGAAGCCAGTGATATTTGCTGCTTTAAGTATGCTCCTGTATCTTCAGTCGATGTGGAAAGAACCTTTTCCATGTATAAGTCATTAGTTGATAATCGACGGTCCTTCAAATTTGAAAACTTGCAAAAGGTGTTTGTAAGTTATTGTAATGCAGTGTTGAGTGATAAAGTGTAAGTGATATTGCCATATTGCACAAGGAGGTCGACAAATAAAGGTAATTTTTAAGTCATTCTTTTTTATTTTTAGGTCATTTTTAATTGATTTTAAAGTCAAAGTCATCATTTTAAGGCCATTCTTTAGTATTCTTTAGGTCATCAAAATCCGGGCCCTAATCATCACACTGCAAGTCATACATTGTAAAGTGACCAATGGCACCTTGTGTATTATGGATAAACAGGTAACATGTGGTCAATACCATGCAAGATAACTGCTTCTAACAACACAAGCAGTTTCCTTACAAGGTACACAAATCTTACTTTCCTGTCCAGCAATCAAATTCAGGTCTTAGGATTTCAATAAGTGCTGCCACTTTTGTACTGCAGAGAATAGTAATCTACATACAGTAGAAACCCATTTATCCAAAGTAAAGGGGACAGAGTCATTTCCTATAACATTTTTTTTTTTTTTTTCAGATAATCCATGACTGCCATTTTCTGTAGTGAAAGAAAAATGCTACAGTATTAATACGTGTAACAGTGTAAAGCAACACTACTCTACATACTGTATGTTCTGTTGACATTGCGAAAGCACACACTTGATAAAATAATTTAACACAATATGCACTAGCAACTGCTCAACACCTACAGCATCAAAGAAGTGAATACATGCAGAATCACTTGTCACCTTCCATTCAACCATAACTGGTTCCACAACGTATCTAAACAATAACTTTAACTTTACAGGACCAATATATACCTGGTGACGTCCACACCTGTGGAGTAACGGTTAGCGCGTCTGCCTGCAAAACCAGGTGGCCCGGGTTTGATTCCCAATCAGGGCAAGTTACCTGGCTGAGGTTTTTTTCCGGGGTTTTCCCTCAACCTAATATAAGTAAATGCTGGGTTACTTTCAGTGTTGGACCCCGGACTTATTTCACCAGCATTATCACCTTCATCTCATTCAGACGCTAAATAACCTAAGATGTTGATAAAGCGTCGTAAAATAACCTACTAAAATAAAAATAAAATATACCTGGTGACTGTTACTGAACACAAAAAACAAGTGAACTGAGGATGTGAAAAGCGGATTTCTTTACCTACTGCCTTCCTTAAAGGGCATTCACCTTTATAGCCTTGCTGTGGGGTGAGAACAAGATGGTAGCCATTTAACTGGCATGACTGACAGAACTTCGGTCAAAGATAGAAGATAACTGAGATAAACAGAAACATATATCAGAAATAGACGGACAACTGATAACATTTTACACTGGTGTGTACTTTGGAGTAGGGTGAGAACACGCATGCACAGCCATACATCTTCCTGCATGACTATGTTAATATGTGAAGCGTACTATAGAACTTAAACTTTCAACCACAAAGAATCCTCTCATTCTTTTTTGGAGGACTGTACATTTGGAATTCTTACAAATAAATGGACGATTTTTCACAGAACAATTAATGATGAAGGATGGGTGGAGCGGAGAAAAATTCTCTCCAGCACCAGGATTTGAACCTGGGTCTTCAGCTCTACGTGCTGATGCTCTATCCACTAAGCCACACCGGATTCCCATTCCAATGCTGGATTGAATCCTCTCAGTTTAAATTCCACCTCTTGGGTTCCCTCCAGTGGCCAACCCTCATGCACTGCGTCACAGATGTGTGATAGTGGCACAATGTCCAACACACTAATGTGTAGAAGTGCACTCATTATGAGTGACTAAGTGGCCAGGATCCAAAGGAATGAGTGCCATCTTAAATCACTAAGTGATTATTTTTGCATATCACATATTATTATGATGTACCAAAGTACATATGATATTTCCATGCAGAAATTCTGCATCATCATATGATGAAGGATGGGTGGAGCACAGAAAAATTCTCTTCGGCACTGGGATTTGAATCTGGGTCTTCAGCTCTACGTGCTGACACTCTATCCACTAAGCCACACCGGATTCCCATTCCGATGCTGGATTGAATCCTCTCAGTTTAAGTTCCACCTCCTAGGTTCCCTCCAGTGGCCAACCCTCAGGCACTGCATCACAGATGTGTGATAGTGGCACAATGTCCAACACATTAATGTGCAGAGGTGCACTCATTATGAATGACTAAGTGGCCGGGATCTGAAGGAATGAGTGCTGTCTTAAATCACTAAGTGATTATTTTCGCATATCATATATTATTATGATGTACTGAAGTACGTATGTTATTTCCATAGAGAAATTCTGCGTCATCATATGATGAAGGATGGATGGAGTGGAGAAAAATTCTTTCTGGCACCGAGATTTGAACCCGGGTCTTCAGCTCTATCCACTAAGCCACACTGGATTCCCATTCCAATGCCGGATTGAATCCTCTCAGTTTAAGTTCCAACTCTTAGGTTATCTCCAGTGTCCAACCCTCATGCACTGCGTCACAGATGTGTGACAGTGGCACAATGTCCAACACACTAATGTGCAGAGGTGCACTCATTACGAGTGACTAAGTGGCCACTCTACACATCCTTCATCATATGATGACGCAGAATTTCTGCATGGAAATATCATATGTACTTCGGTACATCATAATAATATAGAACAATTACGGTAATGTTAAGATGGAGTTAGCTGTAATTATTACAAAGTCTTGTTCATACTACTTATTATGTTCGTTATAGAGATGGATATAAACTTGAAGATATCTGTAAGAGGATTTCGGATATAATTGCTAATACTAGTAGCACAGCATAAGGAGGCAATGCAGTACACCAAAATATAAACAGATGGGCTGATCATTTTGTAAGCTACATGGATAGAGTTCCAGGGGTACATAACTTTGTTCAAACTGTTATGTCAAGACCATATTCATCCATTAGGAATGTGAACTGCCTGTTTCTGTAAAATATCACAAAAAATAACTCAATAACTGATTTCCAAATCTCCCTATCTCACAAAATCAAGAAAAATTGTTTTAGAGAATGTATTACCGGTAAGCAATTCTGAAATAAACAATTACAAGTATTGAAGATTTGGTTACTGTTGGATGGATTTTGGAACAGAACTTTGCCAGACAACAAACATGCATTACATTGTTCATTATTAACCATTACAGTACCTATCTAAAAACTGACATGTTTTAATTAGTGGAGTTTGCAAATGAACTCTTCAATTATTGTATAAATCAATAATAAGATTACTTAATGGTACAGCCAGCCGAAGTATTTTTAATAGGCTACATTTCAATATTGTAAGCATTCTTTTATAGTAACCAATAATATGATGTAGAAGTATGTAAAGTTTAGTATAAATATTAAACAAGTAATAACATTGAGTTGTGAGTTTCCGGACTTGTGCCGCATTGCCTCAGTTACCGAAGCTAACATTTCAATCACAGCAGGCTGATCGAAATGTTAGCTCCAGCAACTGAGACAACGCAGCACAAACCCAGAAACAACCCTTCAACAGCAGCCGCAGAAGCCTACAACAACAAGTAATAATATTATTTACCTATGGTTCCCCCGCCTTTTTGTTTTCCAATTATAATTTCACAAAATGCCTCACAATCCTTTAACCTCATTTCTATCCCTGTATTGTTCAGACTTTATATTCCATATTCCAGAATATTTCTATTCATTTTACAATTATAAAATAATATATCAAATTCTTTGTCTTCCATTGCTATGAGTGCGAGGACTTGTCTGCTCTCATTCTACTAATGCTCTAGCTAAATGTAGGGTGACCAGATTCATATCGATAAAAAAGAGGACACAAAGCTTCAAAAAAAGAGGACATTGTTCGAAAATAGAGGACAGAAAAAAAGGTTTTGGAAAACGTATTATATGTCCTTCACGTGTTAAATTTTATGTTGCCTTGTTACCATGTTTCGGCCTGCTATTGGCCATCATCAGAACTGGTTGTTGCTGGTTTTGGTGCCTTTTGTTTTGTTTCCTGTGAGGGTATGTTTTTGTAGTGTAATTTGGAGTCAAAGAGTGTGTGTGTTCTGAAATTGAGTTGTGTGTTCAGAATTTCATTTGGATGTGTTTTTGTGTGTTTGTATATTTCGTATTGTTCTAGTGAAATATATAAATACACAAAAACACAACACCTACACTGTGTTACTGAATGTTGACTCAGTCCACGATAGCTGAAAGTTCACTCTTGTGGACTTGCTTCTTTTTAAAACTCTTTTCACTTTTATCTTTTGAATTTCTCCTTTACTATTTCCATTTTCTCGCCAGTGGATCATTTGCGGCATACTGGTTGCTGATATAAGCTTTTGTACTGCTTGAATTCGTGGGGAATCCACATAAGACATTCCTGCAAGTTATTCTGCTCGTCTGAACTGGGGCAGATAGCTTCTGTACTTTATTGTAAGGGACTGTCAAAAAAAAGTCTATGGATTTGATGATCAACAACAGACGTAAAAAAGAACAGAACTATGACGAAAGCTAATCTGAAGGGGGAGGATAAGAAAACTACACTAATAAGATATTTAAAAAAAAAAAAGAGATGCATATTTAAATCATTTGCGTGTTCCTGATGGGATATTCTTATTAGGTTCAAAGGGATTCATACAACAGTCTCAATTAATATTTATTAACAACTTACATAAATAGATTATGTTGTATATTTTATGAATTAGAATTATAAATATACTTTGTTACCCATCTACTGTCTATAGCAACTAAATTGAATGTAGTAAATTCATACAGTAATAAGAGTAATTTGCACATAAAGTGACCTCTCAAGCAAATTAAACTGAAATCATCATCATCATCTGAAGAAACATAATAATTCAATTTGCAAGAAGTCTTTGTTTTCAAAATAAAAAGAGTCTATACAGACGTATATTGTCATCCCAGTAAAGTGGATGTCACTCATCAAATATTAATCATTCTTCATTAAGATCTAATGCCAGAGAGCCGTAATCTATTGGTAGATCACAGCCAATGTAAGCTTCATGTTCAACACAATAATTGAGAACACTTCGCCAGACTGGGTCCCAAGTCAACAGGTGCGGATTTCCAACAATGATAAGTAGGGCCCGAGCACGGGTTAAGGCCACATTTAGTCGTTTCGGTGAGGCAACGAAGCCTAAAGCATGTCGAACATCAGTTTTCAGCAATGTGATATTACTGCGGACAGCTGACAATATTATTACTTTCCTTTCTTGTCCCTGAAACTCTTCTACAGATCCAATTTTGGGTATGGGGACATCTAATTCCTCGAGAAGAATACGGATCTTTTGAACCTGAAAAAAAAAAAAATTCCATTTGTTAAAATTTCAATATTTTGCGTTTAGTATGAAGGGTATAAGTGCACTTTTCAAAATATTTGGATTAAATGGAGAGTGAAGCTAAAATTCCCCTTTATTCAGGCTGTGTGTTACTCAAATAGGTACTGCATTATAGAGTTGTAAAGAAAAACTACTTCACCAGTTGGTTCTTTGGTTTGGCGTACAAGAGATAAGCTTAATATGTTGCAGTTACATTCATTGTGCTCCATTCTCTCCATTAGGATGTTACATGATTGCAGTCTTGTTTCCGATTTTTGGATAAATGATGCCCTACATCGTCGTAGTATTGTCTACTAAATGGATGTACAGGCATCAATAATACGTTGCTACATGTCGTCTGGTGTTGCTGGACCATTTTGATAGACAGCATCCTTGACCGCTCCCCAAAGAAAAGATTCTAGTGGCGTAATGTCAAGAGAACAAGCAGGCTAATTAACTACCACGTCCAATCCACTTACTACGTTATTTTCAGTCCAGATCACGAAAGGCTCTTAAAGTGTTATGTGCTGGGCATTCGTCATGCTTGTATCACATAACCATTCTGTTCCTCAAGAGTACCAGTATGGCCTTCAAAAAGTCGGGAAAAATGGTTCTTAAGAATCTGGTATATCATTTGTCATTTAGGGTACCATTTACGAAACTAGGCCCAATAATGGTATTGCAGTGCTACAAAGTGTCATTTTATTTCAGACTCAGTAAGTTCGTACAGTATGAGTTCCATATTTTTTGTACCCCTCAGTGTTTTATATACCATGAATTCACATGAGGACGTATGGAGCTAGAATTCTATGCTTTCTTGACCTCAGCACTAGAATGACATGGTGTGGTCGACACCACGCTCCGACCATCTTTTATCCCCGGGGGACTCGATTTGATAGGAGGGTGAGTAAACCTTGGGGACATTGTGAAAGTTTTGGCAACAAGAAAAATTCCGTTACAGCCTGGGACTGAACCCAGGACCTTCCAGTCTGCAGCCAATTTCTATCAGTTGTGCTAACCAGCCGCCCAATAATAATAATAATAATAATAATAATAATAATAATAATAATAATAATAATAATAATAATAATAAATTAATAATAACAGATGTCTTTATTTCTCACAATTTAAAACTGTGAATACCAAGTGAGGTGGGTCAGTGGTAAAACCTGTTCTTGTATTCAACAGGTTTAGGGTTCAAATTCCAGGGCTGGCCAATGTGAACGTGGTTTTTAGTGGTTTAGTGAAATAACTAGGGATCAACTTATTTAAAATGTAAATGTTGGATTGATTCCCATTTGCACCGCCAAAATCTTAATCCCTACTGATTGTATATGGTGGACATGTCTACTGAGATAGTCATTAGATGGCATGGAGTAGGTGTATTGGCCAATAGATGACAGCAATCCAAAGTATCAACAACAATTTACCAAGCCAAACAGAGATTCGACAGTCGTGAAATAAATGATCTTACAGTTATAATATAAATAAAACCTAAGATAAAACAAACTGGGAATATATTATCCAGTATATCATATCTTTACAAAAATGTTCCTTGATCTGTGTTTGTACAACCCCTTACTTTCATAAGATGAAATGCAATATATACTAACCTGTTTCTGATATGGTGTTATAATTCCAACATCATCAGAAGACAATCCCACATCATACAGAATATTAATGTAATATAACACTTGAACAACTTCCTGTGGGTTAAACCACGATGGACTCTCCCCTTCCTGGTAATTTTCTCCCCTTACACCATGAAAAACAAGTGCAGGTGGACCCCAACTGTTCTTTTTACGTTGTGGTAGTTTAGAAGCCAAGGACGCCAGTAGTTCTGCCTCTGGGCCTACAGTTTGCGAAACCTAGACAGAGAAAAATAAGTACAAAATAAGGATATGATTTGATTTGCTTGTACAACATTAAAAAACCTATTTTTATGGCACCTTTCTGAATATAACTAAAACAATCATCATGTAATAATATTTTCTGTGTATTAATATTTATAGAACTGTAGGTGGTAGAATTAGAAGTTCCTAGAGTTGGCTAAGTACAGTCGTTAGTTCAGTTAAAAAAATAGTGATGGTTATTGTAATCACAATAATCCAATCATTTAAACTCGTAGTATAGCAACAATTCGTTCTGAAAATAAAATCTCTTTTAGGCTATAATTTCGAACAAAATTATGTGTTGCAAGAAATATTCTTTAATACCACCCACCACATTGGTTTAATATATCTACAAATTATTAAATCCATTAAATTTCTTATATAGGAATTTAACAGAACAACTGTAGACACCTACCTGCCTTCGAAATAAAACATTCACACTTGGATACATGACAGGATGCTTAAGACTGCGTGAATGTTATTGACCTAGGAGAAATGTATATGATCCAAACATAGTAGAATTTCGATTATAATCGAATTAAATGGTATTAAATAATAAAAGACAGTTAACAAAAATAATAACAGTAGGAAAATTGTTGCTCTACTGTATAACTCTGTATGCTGATTGATTAAAATTCCAGTACAGATCTTGTCACAAGACAAGTAACCAAAAATCCGATGTCAATGCAGCCTTTAACAGTTTATGTCCAATACACATTAAGGGAAAATTATTTTTCTTTATCTATTCACTTTCAGGTCATCTGATTTCTTGTAATCAATTTTATATATTATTACTTCATCAGCAAGATTCGTCATCTTTCCTGGTTGAAGCCTCATTAAAATATTTCAGATTGCTGTAACGAGTTCCATGTAAGTCCTAGGACACTGCATAGTGTGTCACTGAAGAATCTATTTGGGTATCTTTATCTGAGAATTAGCAGCAATTCAAATTTTTATGGGGTAAGGTTACCACCCTGCGACCAACCCCCAACTTGGAGGACCAGTCTCAGTATTTACATCTGCCTAAAACTGGGTAGTCCAGCTCTATTTCTGGGCATTGGGTAGTTCCAGCACATCTGAAATGCCAATTTCTGTACTCACATAAGAAGCAGAAGTTAAATACAACAAATTAAATTGTCGAAGCTAAACAAACTGCAAATGATCTTCGAATTTTAAATTTTATCAAGTGTGTGTTTTATTATTATTTATGCTCGACCATGCCGAAATGTAGTAATTATACACCTGGTAGCAGTCTTTTAATGCAAGTCATTAAAGTACACCTATTCATTAAAGTTCAGGTTTTCGATTATTCTCGGATATGCAATCGAAAGACAACTAGGGAAATGTAATGGAGACTCGAAATCCAATACTGTCGCAGAAGGTTATGTTCTGTTACTACAATAATTAGCGTTAATTGTAAATAATATTAAAATAAATTCAATTTGTCATCTCGTTTTTCAATTCTAAATCAATTTCCAGGTTATATCAAGACTAATGTTCTCTAGGTTATATCAAGGTCAATGACATTCGTGTTTCGGAAAAAATCAATACTTTCGCGTCTGCGCACATCTCACAATTCAGGTCAGTTCCACTCCTCACTTACATAACCATAACATGAATACTTCTGAATAATTTCAAGTTAGAAATATGGTCGAGCATAAAAAGTCGTATGAAACTTGCCTATAATGGTAATTAAGACGCTCGTATGAAAATTATGAAACTCGCGCTCGTTTCATAAACAAACATACTCGCGTCTTAATTGCTACCATTATAGGCTCGTTGCATAATGTACTATTATCGTGTTACCTCTCATAAACAAGTTGTTGTTTAGTCAACTGTCCAAAAACAGGGCCTTATAAATTACACACCAATGAGGCATTACTCATGAGGCAACTAAGTCAGGAGATAATGAGACAGGGTGGCGAGTTCCTTTCCTTCTCCATTGCATACATCGCTGACTTGTAACATATTACACTAATCAGACTTCAGATGTATACAAACAACTGTTTTACCTCTGACACATATTGTCAAGTGAGATGTACTGCCTGATACTGGATGCACACATCAGCGAGAACCTCAATCAGAGGTCATAAACAAGTATTGAATAAAAACTGAATGAAAAATCTGTGTGAATGAATATCAATCTCTCAAATCAGCTCAAGTAGCACTTAGGAACAACAGTTCTATAGTATCTCATCACTATGGCAATATCGTTCAGCAGAATGACTGTTTTCTAAGACTGAGGCAACTCTAGACCAAGACAGAAGATTTCTTCTGAGAAAATGCATGGAAATTAAGGCCATGAAGTTAGAAATAATTCTGGGTGGAATCAGAATTGTAAGAAATTCTGATAAGGCAGAATGTATTAACATCAACACCAACTTGATATGTTTTTCAGGAAACTATTTTTTTTTAATCTCTTTCCTATCATGAAAACCACTGGTAGTCTCACATATATTGTGTGAAAATAATGCTTTGTAATTTTATCTCCAGTACTTTAAGAAATGATTTATATTGTAATCTGTCATATTCATCACACTTGAAAAGAAGTCGTAAGTTTAAAATTCAGCCTGATGATTCAAGTGGTGCTGATGATACCAGTATGTCTTTTCTTACCATCTAAAATTAACAGCAAATTTATCAATATTAATATATACCTTACGAGTTTTTGTGAGAGAGTCAAGAATTGGAAATTTTGTGTACTGACTTTACCTATTATTATTATTATTGTTATTGTTATTATTATTAATTATTATTATTATTAATTATTTATTATTAATTATTATTAATTATTATTATTATTAATTATTTATTATTATTATTATTATTATTATTATTATTATTATTATTATTATTATTATTATTATTATTATTATTTTGAGTCAAATGTAAGAAAGTTTAAGGCAATGTTTTATTTCAACTGGTTATTTAAAATAAACACTATTAATTGTACAGTTCTAATTGTGGAACTGATGATAGCAAGACAGTATCGGCAAAATGAGTCCAAAGGTACATCATGGGACTACTTGATATTACCTTACAGTTGGGGAAAACACTGGAAAATACCTAATCAAGTAATGAGCCAAAGTGGAATAAGAGTCCACAGTCAAGTGTAGACTCGGAGTACAGAATGATGTTCTAATTATATACAGGGTGTAACAAGAGATGTGTTACAAACTCCAAGGTGTGGTAGAACTCATTGAAGGCACAGTTTTTATATTATGAAACCTCTTTTCTCTGATGTGTCCCTAAGGAGCTATGTGTTCAGAAATCTAGAACTCCTGAGGCCAGTCTGTAGATAATCCAATGACAAGAGTCACAGAATTGAGCAAATAATACAACATAGCCTATTTAAAGTGTCTTCCCCTCACTTCATTGTACTCATTACAACTACGCAACATTTACCACCTTACATTTACACACATAAGAGAATATTCTTGATCTGTTGACAAGCTCCAGTGATCAGGACAATCAGTTTCTCCCGGGTGTCAACAGGGGTGAGGTATGCAACACTTTTAACATATCTCCATAAGTAAAAATCAAGAGGGATGAGATCCAGAGAGCATGCAGGCATGCAACAGGTCCCCTCTTTCTCCCTAAACTCAGTAACAATACTGTTTTTAACTAGTAGCTTTATCAGACTTTACTTTCGACGTTTTAGTGGATATCTAAGAAGGCCTTTGGGAAGACCACATAAGAGATGGAAGGAGACTGTAACAGATCACTATGCCCAACATGGGAAAAGATGATGATGATGATGATGATGATGATGAAGAAGATGAAGCCACAAAAGACACACTCCCATAACATGAGATCTGCTGTTGTAACTGATGCACAGTGAGAATATGCTTCACAACCACAAACATTCCACAATACAGTTTTAGTGACTTCCCCACTGTAATGTCTGCAACCCAACTGAAGCCCCACTTGCAGTATCGACACGTATGCAGATATGACATAATTTGTTACAGGTGCAACTGCTGGCAGCACTGAGAAGAAAGCAAAATTATATTTGACGCCCATATTATTCACTATTCAAAAACATATTTTAAAACATCCTAAAATTTGCTTAAATGAGAAAAAAAAAAAAAAAAACCTTAAAATTGAAGAGTCCACTGCAAGAATGATAGATGTCATTTGAAATACATTTTGCAGGAGAAGCAATTGAAAGTTTGAAATGCTTAGCGCTGAAAGCTTAACTATGATTTTCCGATCATTACTGGACAATGACTATCAGTATTAATGCCATATAGCTCTCTATGTACATTCTATATGTCTTAAGCTATGCATTGACAGTCTTGGTTCATTTTCGACAAGAAAGTGACATCCATCATTCTTGCAGTGGACTCTTCAATTAAAAATGACCGAAAAATGCCCTCAAAAAAAAAAAAAAACCTAAAACTTCAAAATGACGAAAAAAAAAAAAAAGTAAAATATTTACATGTCCTTGTAACTAGCAGCTCATATCCAGAATTTATACAAATATTTATGGGAATTATACAGAATGCAAGAAAAAAAATGACAGGTCATCAAAATCTGTACCCTGGATAGTACACTAAAAGTAATTACTACACAACTCAGAGAAGCTGGCTAGCTACTATATGGTCACTAAAAAAAGGTATCCCCATCATGCAATGAAGGCACTTGGGGGGCATGGAGGTAGAGCCCCATGCTTTCCATGACCTCGGCACTAGAATGAGGTGGTGTGGTCAGCACCATGCTCTGACCGCCTTTTACTCCCGGGAAAGACCCGGTACTCAATTTTATAGGAGGCGGAGTGAACCTCGGGGCCGTTCTGGAAGTTTGGCAACAAGAAAAATCCCGTCACCACTTGGGATCGAACCCCAGACCTTCCAGTCTGTAGCCAGCTGCTCTACCAACTGAGCTACCCGGCCACCCACTATGTGGTCACTATGAATCAAAATGGTCACAGTATATCATTTTCAATAATTTCTGCCTGGTTATGGAGACTGTGTAAAGCTGTCAAACTGACTACCAACCCCACTCTCATTTTGGATGAACTATAAAAATATGCATTACTGTACCTTTGGTTCAAGAGCGGAGTCATAAAATAATTGATTTGGAAGAGACAGAAGCTCTGGTACAGAACGATAATTGAAAACCAATCTCACGATGACACGAGAGTTGTATCCTCCGCTCTCTGGAAATCCTTGTTGATCTCGCTGGTATGGAAAATGATGCATTAGTCGAGAAAGGTAAGATTCACCCAGACCCATGCGGAGTGCCAAAGGTGATGTGATAACTGGTCCCAGTTGAAGAGGGTCTCCAGCAAGAACTACTTGCCCGGAGCTAGTATGAATGAAATCTGCAAGAGAAAGCCACAAGGTCAGAGTATTTTGTACAATTAATTTAAGATTCTTAAAACTGTACACCAATTTGTGAGAACTTCAATTAAAGCCAAATACAACATAACCCCATTACACAGATATACTGCAGGTACAATTGTCTCTCGCAATATTTAAGAAATTTATGTATATTGTGATATACAGTATCCATATTTCCCTGACTTCAAGCAATCTAAACTATTCATGGTATTCTTAGAATGTAGGCTTCCACGGCCAGTGTCAATAGAATTGGTATTTTCCGGGCTAGAGGGGAGTGGTTGTCAGTAATACAACCAAACGTTTCGTCCACTACTCCGGTGGAGATCTTCAGTGGTGTGGTACACGTGCGTGGAGAAATCTGCTGTGTGTACCAAGAACTGGTACTGAGACTGGTAGCACGTCGATATTTAAGGTGTGGAAGGGTTGTAGCTTGTCGTCACCGTGGTCTGCACCAGTGGCTTTGGTGTTCTGATTGTTTGTCATAGTGTCTAATTGTCGAAGAAAGGGTTTGGTAGCTTCAAGACCCGAATCACCGAGCATAGAAGGAACTGCCGTCTAGGTCACATGGATAAGTCAGCCGTAGCCGAGCATGCTTTTAAAGATGGGGATCACAACATCAGGTTCCAGGACACCGACATCCTAAGCAATATGCCATACTTCTATGCCAGGTTACATCGGGACACTATTGAAATACACAAACACAATAACAACCGTAAGGAAGAAGAACGCAAGGTCAACAAAGCTTGGTACCCGGCCCTCAGAAGCACACACACCAAATCCTTTTTCCAATAATCAGACACTATGACAAACAATCAGAACACTAAAGCCACTGGTGCGGACTGCAGCGACGACAAGCCACAACCCTCCCACACCTTAAATATCGACGTGCTACCAGTCTCAATGCCAGTTCCTGATACACACAGCAGATCTCTCTGCATACGTGTACCACGGCACTGTAATGGACGAAACGCTTGGTTGTATTACTGACAGACCATGGCCCTCTAGTCCAGAAAATACCAATCCTATTCATGGTATATCTTGAGCGATCATCATCACTGGCGTGACAGTCCTTTCAGTTTGATCTTAGCCTCCCTTTCAGCAACCATCCATCCACTTCGATTTATGGCTCTTGCTTTCCAATTCCTTATACCTAACTTTCGTAAGTCTATCAGTACATCATCCAGCCATCATAACCTGGGTCTGCCGACTTTCCTCTTGCCATCTAGTTTAGCATTTAACAATATTTTGGGCAAACATTTATCGTTCATTCTGCATACATGGCCTAACCATTCAATATGTCTAGCTTTAATGTCTATAATTATTATCTTCAGCAATAACGACCATTCAATTGGAAATGAGTGGTACCTACTGCTCATGTGTTACAATGATATCTACATTCCAGCTATAACAAATCAGTTATATTAATATGAGGTATGTGATCAATGTTTATAGTTTACAGTATAGCAACACCTGTTCTTACTTAAATCTAAAAATTACTAATGTTATCCAGTACTCAAGATATACCATGAGATATGTAGTTTTGTTTTCCGACCTCTATTATTCTTTGCATTTTACACGTGCTAAATGGAATGTGATAACTGTGGACACCACAGTTGGATCTACAGTAACGTATTGGATTTTATATAGTTTTACAACTTTATGTTTTTGTGTGTTCTTAGCCTCTTCATTAGATGGACACTGTGGTGAGTTACCCATTTGTTTCTGATCATGGATCTCCTACACTGATGTGCCAGTGAAAGCAGCATTATTGTGATATTTCGCATTAAGAGAGCAGATAAGTGTAGTAGGTTTTCTTACTTAAGACGTTTTAATTTGACTGCATGTAACAGCTGAGTGCTAACTAAGCATTAAGCAAGCACTGTGAGCCTGTTCCTATCATTGAGTTTTTCTACAGGATCAAGCTCTAAAATTTAACAGTCTTCTTGGTGGTAAAGAGTCATTAAAGGCTTCAAATGGGTGGTTTTTGCGATGAAAAATTCGACATGTAGGTATTATAAGGGCAAGTAAAAAAGATCTCTGGGGTTTTAAGGAATCATTACACACTGATTAATGAAAATATATTGGGTCAAATTTGTATAGGAACACTGAGAAACTTTGAAAATTTAGTTTTATATTAAACACAGAAAATGTAGTTCGATACCCACTAGATGGTGTTTAATGAAAGTGACGTCCACAGCATGAGAGAAGGAATTTTCTGTGGTCGAATTCCATGCTAGCAAGTCATTTATCACTGTTCAATGTCGCTTCTAAGCAGAGTACATAAAGGATTCACCTACAGGTATGTCCATTCATGTGAGAAATTGACCAGGAATCCAACTACGTCACCAGGTGATGTGGAACATGTGCGACAAGCATACCAATGTAGCCTGCAGAAATCCAGCTACCAAGCCAGCAGACAACTTGAGATGCCACAAAAACTGTGAAGTGTTCTTCGCAGGCACCTATACATGAAACCACACCTTTTGCAGTTCCTTCAAGCTCTATAAACTGCAGATCGTGATTGCTGGGAAGCATTCTGCATTGAGTTCCAGAATAAGATGGCAGATGATAATTTTGCGACCAGGTTGGTGTTTGGTGATGAATGCATCTTCCATCTCAGCTGAAAAGTGAACTATCACAATATCAGAGTATAGAGTCATTCCACGTCAAATCGCACAGCAATAAAACACGACCTTCTCGGAAATGGTCGAATTTTTTTTCATGAATTCCAGACATCAAATAAGGAGACCCGTATTTCTTTATTTTCACAATTATTAATTATTTGTGTAGTTATGAATATTTGAAGTTAAGCAAATTATGCGCGCACTGTGACATAAACTCGCTTGGAACTCTGTGTCTACATATAATTGAGATTTGCGCTTTCCCGCATTTGAAAGAGGAAATACAACACTTTTTATTACTTTAGGCCTATCACAAATAAATTTAAAATTTGGCCTATTTTTTTAATCGTTTCTTTTTCAAAGCAAAATTACTATATTAAATAGCCAAGTTAAAAATCTGAAAAAAATATAGACTTGTTCACTGATGTATTATCTGTAAACTACTGCATTTATAAATATGGGATCAGCACCCATACATTTGTAACAATTTATTTTCCGGAGGCACGCACGCGCTCACGATGCCCAGCTAATGAACTGCTTGCAGCCATAGGCTAGAAGGCTGCCCGTGGAAATTCCCCGTTGCATCTGATGTCACCATACTAATCATCAAATGATTAATACCTTAAGGAACAGTAAATATCTTATCTAAAATTATTTTATTATTGTCAGCTCAGCTAAGAGGGGAAGCCCTTCACAGTGCTGTATGTTTATACTGTATTATAGCAAAGTATTTGATGATAGCAAAGCTGGGTAAGGCAGTAAACTTTATGGCAGTAAACAGATGGCAGGAGAGAAAAATAATCAGTTTGGGTTTGAATTTCGCGCAGCGACGTGACTTCTATACAACATGAGTGATGGTAAAGATCGCATAATATATAACAAGTGTTTAAATCCATTTACCTTCCTAATCACGCTTTTAAAAAGAAAAGTACACTAAGACGCGTAGGTCGCGACTTATTGATAAAGCTCAATTTAAAGGAGTCTTTGAGTGTGCAAATATGTGATTTGTTCCGTAAAAATCAATCAATTTCCGCATAGGTCAGGTGAAATTATATGTGAAGCAGGAAGTTCTTGTGATATTAATAAACATAAATCAAATGAAAGTGCGGACAGAGAAAGTGATTATCCCAGTATTTCTTCTAGCAGTTCTATGGATACAGTGCTAGAAATCACTATTATTGAGGAATTAAACAAGAGTTTGATGTCAATAGAATCCCCTATCAAGAAAAGAAAGATACAACAAAACGATACCCCCGTGAAAAGTTTCAAAAGTAAAAGGCTCCCTAGCATGTTAAGTTTTTCATGTAGAAGATGCATCATCATCCATTCAAAAGTCAGCCATATTTTATTTTTGACGGAATGCAAAGAAAGGTACAACCTGAAAATTACATAGTTATTGCAGACTTTTCTGAAAATTATTCATTTGTAATACAAAATTCAATACAAGGTGTGCATTGGAACATATGCCAAGCCACAATACAATACTATTTTAATTTTACTTCCTATTTTATTTTATTTTATATTCTCTTATAGGCCTATTAATATTATATCTGAACTGTGACTGAACACGAGCGCTGCTCATTCGGTCTCAAATTTTGTTAATACTACTGCATCTCCTTTTTTATATTGATTGTATTATTTTATTTCTATTTCTCTTGTTTGTAATTATATTCTTTATTCTGTATATTTAAATAAATAAATAAATAAATAAATAAATAAATAAATAAATCCTTTCGTAGTATATTTCAAAGGAGATACAGAAATTCGTTGCAAAAGTAATGTCTTCTCAGAAACCATGAAACATGACACCGATCCCTTTCACTTTCAATCCGAACAATCAATTTCTTAAAGCAAGAATTCAACGATATGAAAAAAATCATCTACTTTTCCAATGGATCAAGTTCACAAAAAAAATAAATAAAAAAAAAAAAAAATTGCTTACATGAACACGATTATGGAATTAGTGCTGAATGACACTTCTTTGCAATGTCGCATGGTAAAGGTCCATGTGTTGGCATTGGAGATACTGTTAAAAGACTTGCCAAGACAGTTAGCCTATACAAGATCCTATAACAACACAAAAAAAAACTGTTTGATTAGTCACAAAAAACATTTCTAACGTGTCATTTATATTTTGTCCATTGAATAAGCACAAAAACCACACTGAAAATTTGCAGGCCAGATACCATAATCTAAAACCAATAACTGGTACATTAAAATTATATTCTTTCATTCCGTTGTCAAAAACTGAGGATTTAGTAAAACAATTTTCTTTCAAGAAAGAAGGTAGGCGAATGAAAATTTAAAGCGTGAATGAAAAGAGCATTTGAAAAGCATAATGTACAATTATTTGAAGATATCATAATAAGTAAATTAGCAGTCTTTCCTCGAGTAACTTGATCCGTACTGGATGTAATGTTGCAACGTTTAGTCAATTATCCAGCGTCGATAAACTTCTTAGCACGCTTTAACGCTTCCCGTCCACTGCTGCTGCGCCGACCGCTACACATTCTGTCATAAGTAATTAAATTTCCATTAAACTATTGGAGATCCCATTCTGATTTTTTCTGGAATTATTAAGAATACTTCAGTGCACCTAGTAGGCATTTTTTTATATTTTTAATAGGGCTATTTCACATTGATGTATATGTTTTAAAAATTGAATTAAAAAATATTTGAAATAATTATATTAAAATTATTTAGTAAATATTTAATAAAAGAGAGTACTTTAAGCTTTTAAATGCATTTTTCAAAAAAATTTTAACATCAATATCGTCAGAAATATGATGCTTTAAATGTTGCATTGTGCGACATTTTTAACGAATTTTAACATGTAATATTTTAAAAACATGTGGACTTAGGAGGAAATAAAAATACACTTGTTGGTTTATGAGACCCATAGAGTTGGTAAAGAAATATAAACGCAATCAGAAATATGAAGGTCAAAATTTGTATAATTTTGTGCGATTTGACATGGAATGACTTTATAGGGTAGTGGTTCTCAACCTTACAGAGATCGCTGCCCAATATTTTTTTTTCTATAAGATGGGGGCCTGGCTCCAACAAATTTATTCGTAAATACCTTTCCAATGTTTCTGAAGTTCATACATTTAACTAACATAAGTATTAATAAATATAATCTTCATCTTACGATGTTTGGTGACGTATACACGTCCGTTGATGTGACATATTAATGAATTGAATACTATTATAGTCACAATCATGCCATGGTATGAAAGAAAAATTTCACAACCTCGATAGCTCAGTGGTAGAGCGCCTGACCGGAGAACAGGAAGTCGCAGGTTCGATTCCCGCTCGAGGTTGTGAAATTTTTCTTTCATACCATGGCATGATTGTGACTATAATAGTATTCAATTTATTAATATATAATTGAATATGGCATACATAATCTTAAGATTTAAAGAGTACCAGTGATTGAAACTTGAAAAAATAATATTCTTTTCTATTTTAAGTGCATCTCTTTTACGCATAAAGAATTCAAGGATTTGTTTTCTAAATCACATTGTTTTGTGCTGATATCTTGAAAAAGTCGCAATGGTTTCATAGGTTCATATCCCAGAACAGTAGCACAAATGACAATATTGAGTGTGGCAATTGGTCAGTATCAAGGCATTCTATGAAACCAAATTTTTAGTTGATCATACAATTACGAACAAATGCAGACTTTTTCTTCTATGTGCTGGTACTTTTTCCCTCTTTTTGCTTATCCTGGAGATTGCTCTGTGAACTTCAGGTAGATGAATCATTAGTTGTTGCGTCACAAGCACCTTCATTACGAAATTTCTTAATATCAAAATTAAGTCCCTTGTCTTTTATTCATATTAATATTTATATCTGTATGTCTTGTCTATTACTTAAAAAAAATCATTTGGGTTTTGAAACAAGCACTTATGCATTGCAATGCGAATTTGTGAAGAGACAGTATTCAATATGACTATTCTGTACTATTTTTTTATTGAAAACATCAGTCCAACAATTTTGGTAGAACTCAAGATCCTGAATTTTGAAAAACAGAATATACTTCCCAGCTAATTGGTTACTGAAATCTGCAACAAAGATGTTATTTCGTTCAGTTCTGAGAATAGAGGATTTGCCGTAATTGTTATTGGTTTGTATGCAATTTTTATGACTGGTCATAAACAGCGGTCGTGGTCGCGGGGTGGTGGTGGCGGTGGTAGTGGTAGTAGTAATAAAGAGCATATCAGTTCATATAATTACAGTATTTAAAAACTTGAAACGAAAATGTAATAGTTCTTGAAACTTTAAATGCTAGCTAAACAGTTATTTCACTAACATTTTTACAGTAACTAATAATTTAATTTACTTTTTCAAATTATATTTTGTTGAAGGAGCATATGTCAGCTGACACCTAGTACCTTTTCGCATTCAGCAACCTTTCAATGTTAGGATCAATAGAATTTGAAACTAGAACAACTCGTTCTTCATCAATTCCTTCATTGTCTGCCTAGTGGTTCAAGGTATATTGTACCTTTTTATAATGAAACAACTACTGTTTGTATACTGGACATTGTATATGATTTGCTACAAGCCTATATAAGAAGAGATTTTTTCCCATTCCATATTAAAAAATCTACACAAAGTAGAATATTGAGTGCAGATCTTGTCTATGGATTCAGACACAGGCATTTCTCGGATTTGAGATTCTTATGTCTCCGCCTGCCAACGCACTGTGCTAGCAGCTCTTGGGCCCAAGCTTGTGGTAAACCTGTGGCAGCTGCCACCTGTGGCCGAGCTTAACATGACTATATTGGAATACAATAATAAAATTGTAAGTGCAGTTCATAAGAATATTTAATTAATTTGTTTATATTCTACAAGTAAAAATTTCGTGTTACCGTAGGTATGGTATAACAATGGTATTGTTTTACTGCATTCTTAAATTGATCAAAATCAAGAACTCACCTTTATTTCACATGTTAGTTTTTTATGCCACTTCTTACATACAGTTCTGGTATTCCTTTAACTCCAGTAAAATTACTATGTACTCTTAATTTGAAGCTCAAGGAAAGTGCAAATAAGCATTAATCCACAGAAGGGACTTGGATTTTTTTCCATTGTTGGCATTACTGCAGAACGTTTTGGTGGTTGCTTCTACCTTCATCTTCAGGAGAACAAAAAACAAATAGTTTTCCTGATTTGTCAGTCAAGTAGATTCTGTCGTTTCTAATGACTCTCACAAGCAGAAAGCTTTATCTCTTCCATTTTTGTAACCTGAAGACGAAAGTAGAACCAATCTGCAAAATGCTGTGAAATCATTTCTCAATGGAAAAAGTCCAAATTACACCTCTTCTCAATAAACTACTAATATCCACTAGTCACTTTTACTTCAACACTACAATTAAATTATTTAAGCTTAAAGTGCCTTACTTCTATGCTTTTGTAACATATTTTAGAAATATGAAAAATATTACCAACCTAAAGGTACTAATATCTCAGGTTCAGTTGCTTGGCCAGCTTCATCAACAAAGACATGTGTGAAATGTCCTCGTTCAAATCCCATAACATACAACTGTCCCAATGCAATGCACGTTCCAACAGTAATTCTATGTCTTCCAAGAGTATGAGCATTGGATGAATTTTGAAGTGATACACCCATTGGTGTTGAAAAACTGGGATCTTTTCTGAATAAGTTTGTATCTCCTGTTGTGCTGTATGGAATTAACTTTTCTGGTACTTTTCCTTCATCTATGTAATGATAACCTACAAGACGGACCAAGTCTCCTGGTAAGAGAATTCCAGAATCCAAAAGACGTTCAGCAATCAAGTCTGCAGAGCTATTAGAAGGAGTTGCTACCAATAACCTGCAAAAATAAATATTAATGACATAACAACCCAGAAATGATACTTCATATACAATACAGTAGAACTTGGTTATAACGACATCCAAGGGCCCTTAAAAATTATGTTGTTATAAACGAGTGTTGTAGTACCGAGACTCATATTATCAGTCTAGTGAGGTGGAAAATGAAAAATAACAAACTTAATTAGGCTTATTTTAGATTTATGTATTCACTTTTAAGCCTACCATGAACATAACAAAATACACGTACAATTATAAATACAGTATTCTGTATTAAAGCAGTTTATTCAGTACTTACGAAACTTCTTTACTTAGGAATGAAGTAGTCATTTTACTCTATTGTCTCCTACTTGCCCAATACACTCTTTCTAAATTACGTTCTAGTATTATGTTCATTATTTCAGTTACAATTTCACTGCTCCCTCTCCTAGCTTCGATTCATTCTGTTCAAATGCAGCAACAAGTTTATCCTTGCTCTTCCAAATTGTTTGGACTGTGGAATTAACTAGGCCAAACTCACGACACACGTAAGCTATTTTAATTTCATTCTCAATTTGATGAATCACTTTAACTTTTTCTTCCAACGTTAAAACTTTCCTTTTAGTAGCCATACTGCATTAAAATGCGTACTCTTAGTGAAAACTTCCTGTTGAAACTGACCGCACACAGGTACCGTTAATACCGCATGAATTCAGGAAGGTTACAATGAGGTGGGGAATCTGCCTACATGCCAGAGATATATGACAGAAGGGGACAGTAAAAAATAATTTACCAGATTTCAACAAAAATTTCTTAAAATACTTTGGTTCTTAGAAAATATTATTTCAAACTAAGGTTGAAAAAGACATTATATGTGAGGTAGACACATATACAAATCAAACTTTCAGGTATAACTCCCTGTAAAGTTGGTTTGAATAATTTCAAGGGAAAAATTGTTCCTGGGCCAGGTATCAAAACCGGGACCTTTGGTTAAACGTACCAACGCTCTACCAACTGAGCTACCCGGGAACTCTACCAGACACCGATCCAATTTTCCCCTCTATATCCACAGACCTCAAAATGGGCTGACAACAGTCAAGCAACCAACACTGAGTGCACACTAACTCTGTGTGACTTAAATTGTGGTTTTCTGTTAACGAACAATGATGTGTATTATGCAAATCATATACATTTGTCATATTAAGCAAGGTAGAAAAACATGTCTTATGGAGAATTAGTTGGGACCACAGAATGTTTGACAAAACGAGGTCGCTATAACCAAATTCCACTGTAGTTATATCCTTACACACAATACTGATGATGTATGAAAACTGAACAATTCCTTTTATCACAACAAATGGACGGTAGTATTACTGAATATTCACTCAACTGCTGCAGTTATTACATTATTTTATATTTTTATTACAATAAATTCAAAATATGTTCCCCTGCACTCTCTGTGCATAATATTCAAAGAAGCAACATCTCCAAAACAATCCTCAACTTCACAAGCACTAATTCCATATATTCATTCACTGATAGTCATTGACTATAATTTCTATCGACAATGATATATTACCACAGAAATGAGATTCTTTGTTCTAGTCAGCTCTACCAAGTAATATCAACAAACAGTTAGAAATCAGTAAATTTCTTTAAACATGACGCTTTATAGATGATTCACCAAAAACACCAAAATGATCTTTACATCTCCACTGATGACTCACTCTCATTCAATGAAAAAGACTCTGGAACTCACTACTACCCTCCTCAAAAGAGTGAAAAATACAGTAGAGGTACCTACTCTCTTTAGATCATTTGGTAGGAGGTGTAAACAGATGAGCTTGTAGGGATGCAGAGAAACAGTCATTTATAGACCATAATATTAAAGTGTTATGAACTTTACACATGTAACAAAAAATGATAAATCTTCAGAGAAGGCAGAACTTAACATTTCAAAATAGTTTACATTTTATTAATGATGCCTACCACAATTATAACACATTGTTTTATGCGATGGTGGAGTTTTCAGCAGTTCTTGGGATATCAACTACAGAATCTCTGTACTATCTGCTTCAAAAATCAGTATACAATAGAAAGAAATTTTGCAGTCAAATATTATAATATTTAGAGTAAAGTTAACAGACTGAATACATTTACTACAGGTTATTCTCTGTAGTAATAGGGATGTGACTAATAGCACAAAACTTCAATAGCTCAGCACATTTTAGGAACACAATGCATTTCCTTGGGAGAATATAACAATAGTTTGAAGTGACATGAAACATATGGAAAATAATGGTACTATTTTACTTTATATAATGAATTAAATGATGCTTTCAACTGAATAGGCTATTCATCTTCGAAATTCAATGTGAGCGTGTAATGACCCTACAAATTTTGTCTGGGGCCCTCTACCAGGGACAGACTTCTTTCACATGCTGTAAATTTAAGAGACAGGAATCACAACTTTGTACTTCCTTCCTGGAAGAAGTCAGTCATGCTGAGCATTTTATTGCCCTTTAAAATTCATTACTCTCAGCCGGGTTAGAACCCATAAATCTGGCATACAATGACTAGCAGAGTAACCAGTACTAGAACACCTAGGAGTACACGAAGATAAGTAGGTTTAAAGAACACATCAAAAGCTCCATTTGTGTCCTTTTTTACACAGGTCATTTAAAGGCAATGATACATGTTCAAGATAAAAGCGTAGCTTAAAAACATAGTCAAACAGAAAGAACAATTACAGTGATTTTAAAAATTCGAGGCAATTCTTGTTTAAAATCATTCAAAGGAAACAGAAAAATTGGGAACGAAACAAATAGCAAGTTCAACAATAATATGGCACCAAAATAATATGTAAGGTGACCAGTGTCAACATTCAACAAATCAATCAAATTTCGTGATGTAAAGTGTCTTAATGGCAAGTATGTAAATGTAAATAATAAGAATTAAAAATATCCTCGAGATCTAACCACCATAAAAGGTATAAATACTAGTCCCAAAAACTTTAAAAAAAGTTGACAAATGATCAGCCAGATAGGCCTATGAAGGTCTAGCATCCAAGAATGACACATAGCAAGTGCTGTTTCACAGTATTTCTAATAAAAGTGAAGCAAGCAGTCCAGGCAAGACACTGTACATAATGAAACTTGTGAGGTTACAGTGTCTTAGAAAGAAAAATTTACAGGATTCAAAGTAAGCTACAAAAAGATAAAAATATACATATAAATATATATATATATTTTTTTTTTTCTCCAAACTAAGTGTGCTATATGTAATTACAGATTAACATATGATGATTATACTAAATTTGCAATATATCTATAGTTACTATTTGTATTTATGAAACAAAATTCATACTCAAAATAATTTAGGATAATTATATAGTAAACATTGGCCAGGCTATCTTTCCGCAATAGAGGTTCAGGGCACATACACTACCAAATATATACAATATATATTTTAATCAAATTTTCAATGTTTTCTCATGACTGACATATTGTAAACCTTTTACACTCTTTACAATAAAGTATGTGTTCTGGACCTCTATTGTGAAAAGATGGTGGCCTGGCAGATACTTACTACATAATTAACAAATTTAGAAATGTAGGTACTACAATTTCATTCGATTTTTTATACCTATGTTTGTTTATGAAGAGTAATATATTACCACTCACTTTTCACCACCTGTCAAAAGCTCTGGGATGGACTTTGCTTCTTGCTCTTATCTCATTCTATACTCAAAACTATGTACGGTGAGATACCAAAAATCTAAGATGATTGGCACTGCACTGCTACCATCCTTGAACCTAAATCACTAATGTTATTAAAAAGTTGTATTAAGTAAAGTGATGAAAACAGTACCTTCACACACAACTCGCTATATAAAGGAATAGTAATTATATCTCCACAATATATTGTGTTATATTATAATTGTGATATAAAATAAACACACGATATAGCATCTGAATAAAACTAGTGAAATTAGAGTAACTTGCCTTGCTTGATAAATACAGTGAAACCTTTTCAAATCGGAATCTGAATAATCCGGAATCCTGTCCATTTCAGAACAATTTATTGGTCCCGGCAAAATTCGTATCTATTATGTGTAATTTTTCCTGAATAAAATGGAAACTGTCCAATGCGGAAACACAAACTGTCTGCTACTGTTCAAAACGGAAATATTTTGAACACATTACTTTAATGTAAACTATATTTTGAAACAGTGTGTCATTTCAAGGAATGTACGAGATATGTACTGTTATTGCAAGTTATCTTGAACCTTACATCCCCTAAGTCTGTCTTTCGAACTGCTCGGTACTGCATGTACTCGTCAACGTAACGGCACGGCAAGGATGCCCCTCTCTCGGGTAACCTGACTCTTTTCAGAAAACGTTGGTTCTTTCACTTTACAGCTCTCTACTGTGAAAGAACTGAACATGGTTTCGTAGCAGGTTTTAATTAACCTGTAATGAGTACGTATTTAAATATAATCGTGTGTACACTCCTCCTCTCTCATCCGGGCTGGGGACCGGCAATGGCGGAGTTACTACAGCTATTTCTATACATTATATAGGCCTACATGGCTTACACCTACAGCTGATATGTACATATTCTTATAACAATATTTTACAGGCTTATTATTTGAATTTACATTAATTTACAATTATACACAATTCATATTCCTATCATTGCTGCCATCATCGTCATCGTCTTCATCGCTTGGTCCAAAATTAATTATTATTTCGTCAATGGCATCATCCATTCGGAATTATCTTCTTAAACGTAGGTACTACTTTCTGAACAAGATAGAATTCTTCGATTGTATCCCGAATGACATGTTGATCGAAGTCGTACACTTTACCACAAGTCCTAATTCTGGAATGAAATAATATGTTTTGCAGAGCTATAACAAAACAATAGCGAATTCAGAAATGCATATAGAGTGTTAGTTGGGAGACCGGAGGGAAAAAGACCTTTGGGGAGGCCGAGACGTAGATGGTAGGATAATATTAAAATGGATTTGAGGGAGGTGGGATATGATGACAGAGACTGGATTAATCTTGCACAGGATAGGGACCAATGGCGGGCTTATGTGAGGCCGGCAATGAACCTTCGAGTTCCTTAAAAGCCATTTGTAAGTAATAACAAAATAATAACTTACAACAGTAATTCATTATGTCGCTCACATACACACACTATTGTACATAACTATTATAGCAATAATTTAATAACATTACATACCTATTCTTTCCCGGAGTAATGTGAGGTTCATTCGGTTGTAATTCAATATTATTCTTAATTCTCTTCACGGAACTAATACTTTTGCCAGAGTATTTAGCTGCTCTCTCATGTTCCTTATCAAGAGGTTCCTGCAAATATTTGTTTAATTTTTCCTCATCGTAACATTAATTTGCGATAATTTCTCTTTCTCCTCTGTGGATAACAGCGTTAATTTTTCTCTACGGTGGTGTAATTTCACCATAATTACTATCCTGTGGTTGCTGCTCCATGTTAACACTACTGGTACGCAGTGAAGGAAATAGCTCTATGTTTCTTTACAAGAGATTATGATGTGGAGCATGCGCAAATAACTCAGTTGGCTCCACCCACGTTACACGCTTCCTTCTCTCTGCCCCTGCTCAGAAACTTCAAGATAACTTGCAATAACAGTAGGTCACTGAGATAAAAGGTTTTATTTGCAAAATTTTAGAGGGTGCAAGGGTGTGCTGGCTTGGCGCTCATAAATTTTATTACCCTGTTGACTAGGCAGATGAGTCCCTTCAAATATTTTCCTTGCTACTCAATCTGTGTACTGTCATAGCTGGGCAGATTGCAAGTGCAGTGATTTCATGGTAAAAAATTAAGTTGTATAAAAATGTGGCACTATCATTAAGTGATGAAGTACAGTTATCGTGTTACAGGGAAATTAGAAACGAAGTGTATGGGGAATCATGTTGAAGTTAAGTTGTGGAAAACTCAGGTGTATGAGGCTTTAAAAAAAAAGTATCATGAGTAAGTGGCTTGCGGCCAATAATGGTAAAGAAGAGAAAGCAAAAGGCTATGCGGAAATAAAATAACTGTTGTGAGAATAGGTTCTTCATGCCCTTTCAAAGAACATGCCAATTTCTGGACCTATTCTGCAAAACGAGCCCTTGAACTGGCAAAGAAATTGGATAAACCAGAATTAATATCTTCTAATAGGTGCTCTTAGTCCAATTAAATAATGTGCAATGATATATGGAACAGTATTATAATATTTAATTTTATTAATATAAATTTAAGTGATCAGTAGTAATGTTTCATGAGTGAGTTACGATACATTTATACAGGAAATGAGATTTTCATCAAGACGATTCACCACCAGCTCATCTGAGGCACAACAGGCCAGAAGGCCTAATCCTTGACAGAATTTGATAATGATGATGATGATGATGCACCAAAGGATTAAGCAGCAGAAAACTTACTTAATATGAGCAGTGTTGAACAGATATGGGAAATGTCTGTTACTATTCGCTTGAGAAGCTTTTGCCATTCAGTTTTCTCTCAAAAAAGCTGGAAGTTATAATTTATAAAACAGTTATATTACCGGTTGTTCTGTATGGTTGTGAAACTTGGACTCTCACTTTGAGAGATGTTAAGGATGTTAGAGAATAAGATGCTTAGGAAAATATTTGGGGCTAAGAGGGATGAAGTTACAGGAGAATGGAGAAAGTTACACAATGCAGGACTGCACGCATTGTATTCTTCACCTGACATAATTAGAAACATTAAATCCAGACGTTTGAGATGGGCAGGGCATGTAGCACGTATGGGCGAATCCAGAAATGCATACAGTGTGTTACTTGGGAGGCTGGACGGAAAAAGACATTTGGAGGCTGAGACGTAGATGGGAGGATAATATTAAAATGGATTTGAAGGTGGTGGGATATGATGATAGAGACTGGATTAATCTTGCTCAGATAGGGACTGATGGCGGGCTTATGTGAGGGGCGGCAATGAACCTCCGGGTTCTTTAAAAGCCATAAATAAGTGTTAAACAGAATATTTTATACTTCTTGCAGTTTGTGGCATGCCATTTTGTTTTCATTTACACAAATGATAAAATATTCCATTTTAACTTCACACCCAAATAATACGGAAACCTGTCCAAAACGGAAAAAAAATTAGGACCATGTCACTTCCATCTTGACCAGGTTTCAATGTTTCTCAAATTGTGCCAACCTAACAGTTACCAAATAACTATCATGGTATCTGTAATATTGGAGGAAATGTTACTAATAATGAAGTGAACTTAACAGCAGGTGATAACATAATGGCAGAAAAATTGCAACTTAGTATCTCACCTTATACTGTACTAGTGACCTGAATTTTTAGCATCTATTTTCATCAAAATTAGCATCTATTTTTCTGAAATTAGCACCTACTTTTCTCAAAATTAGCATCTATTCTAAAGGAAACTTTGTATACATTCTACCTTTCATTTCTCAAAAGATAACACTGTAAACAGTTCAATGTTTTCCTCCTTCAGATTACATCGTCTGTCTGAAACAACAGCACCATTCTGTGATAAAACATGTTCACTGTCAACATTGTTTGTTGGTATCCACAATACTTGCAAACATCATTCTGAAAATGCTTTATTCTCCAATGTGGCAATTCCAGAATTTACAAAAAAAAAACTGTTTTAACGTCTGAAGCATAGAGTCTATGAATGGATACTGCTGGGCTCTTTCATGAGCATGAGCATTTTACGAAGAAGCACATGTCTCACAAATTCAACCAACTCTGCCAATAAAACTACAATAACTATCCAACTCTGCTACGATCTCATAAGCAAATGGTTGAGTAAACCGCATTTTAGTCAAGCCCATATCGAATTTAGAACTTGATAATTGACATTACGATATGTATATCAATCATCTGACCTTCATTTTAGTAGGCCTATATGAAATTTATCGAATCGAGCAGACATTATTAATAAAGAGATAATCGATCGACATGTTTTGAGTATTCAAAAAGTGCCTTTAATTTTTGTATATATAATTATATATTATATTCCATGTATTGTGGGTCCCTATCACCACAGCATGGCGCATCCTCAGGTTGCAGATAGAGGAGACGGCCTCCAGATATGGTAGGTAGTTGCGAATATATTGAATAAGCAGTCGTGGACAGCTGATAAGGGGTGGTCCTTCAGTTTGGGGGTTGGGTGAAGGGCTAACAATCCATCACCGTAAAAAACAGCTTGTTACGAAATCTTACAATAAGCCTCGGTTTTTTGTCATCTAGTATGCTGTCAAAAAATCTGAAAGTTATAATTTATAAAACAGTTATATTACCAGTTGTTCTGTATGGTTGTGAAACTTGGACTCTCACTTTGAGAGGAGCAGAGAATAAGGGTGTTTGAGAATAAGGTTCTTAGGAAAATACTTGAGGCTAAAAGGGATGAAGTTACAGGAGAATGGAGAAAGTTACACAACGCAGAATTGCACGCACTGTATGCTTCACCTGACATAATAGGAACATTAAATCCAGATGTTTGAGATGGGCAGAACATGTAGCATGTATGGGTGAATCCAGAAATGCATAGAGTGTTAGTTGTGAGGTCGGAGGGAAAAAGACCTTCGGGGAGGCCGAGACATAGATGGGAGGATAATATTAAAATGTATTTGAGGGAGGTGGGATATGATGATAGAGACTGGATTAATGTTGCACAGTATAGAGACCAATGGCAGGCTTATGTAGGGCGGCAATGAACCTGCGGGTTCCTTAAAAGTCATTTGTAAGTACAATTCTGTAGTGCTCGGGAAAAGTGGCACAAGTAAAAAATGTTAATTTTACAGGAGAAGGAAAGAAAAACTGTCTTCACACTGGTTTATGTCAATTTGATTTTCTTCTGTATGAATTATTGTAATGGGAGAAATACTTATCTCTCTTTCCCAAGCATTGTAGAATTATATATTGCTTTTTGCTTGAAAAATAACATTTTACTGATAAATTGCTATTAAATAGCATTTTTCTCGTGATTGCGCAATTTGGTAAAAAATTCGATTTTTCGTGCTTCCAATTCTGCTAGAAAATCATAATAAATCATTTTAAGATGAAAAATACTTTCTACCCCACAATTTAAAAATTCGCGGATTTCGCAAATGCGAAATTTTCAGTTCCCTGGTCACTATGGTAGGAACAGTGAACTAGCAGTTGTAGATGCAACACTTCAATATTGAAAAGATATCTAAAATTAAGTAAGTACCATACTTAATATGAATGTTTGCTGATTTCAAATAAGCAATCTACATATTACAGAAATAAAAATCTACGTCACATACATTCGAAACCTGTACCATTCACGAAAAGGTACAATCAGACAGAGCACAACAAATCTATCACTATACAGTGCATCCCCCAGTAACAGTAGAATTCAATAGAAATGAAATTACAAAACTGTCTCCAATATGCATCCCCAAACAAAGACAAATTTATCAACAGATAAAGCTATCAAGATAACCGAAACCCTCCTTTTTTTTTAAAACAGGCATTACAGAAAAATTAATGTGAAGAGTGCTACAATATTCCAAACACCTGAAGACAGAACAAACATCTCGCAACACAGTCAAACCTTTGAAGCATACATACTGTAAGGACAGACATACAGACTCAGAAGAATATTTTAGTAACATGAAGTAACATGAATCTCTCTGAAACAAATACAAGGAAGAGCCAGAAATCACCAATAATACCCTCTTATATTGCACACCTGAAACTGGTGTAAACGTCTTTGGAAAATCTACACCACCTCAACAGATAACCATAAACTGAAGAAGACCTTCTCAAGAATGTGGAAATTTTGTCATTGGCACAGCAACATGTAGTGGACAATATACAGTATAACTGGAAATACGAAGAAGGAAAAAAGTATGACTTGTTTAATTGTCGTACTGTATGTACTAAAGGATGATATGGATGCATAAGAAAGGAACTGCAAAAAATCGTGCATGAAAATATTACATCAACATCCATTTAATACTACAACGCCAGCAATTTCTGTTTGCCTAGAACACCCAAACAGGTAAATTCAACTCGAACTATAACATTTAATACCCTGATAAGATATTCTTATGTACTTTTATTTCGGTACTTATATTTAACTTTACACTGATACTTTTATAGCATATTAATAGAAATTTAGTACAATTGAACTAATTAATTAGAACTGGCACTTTACTTCAAAGTAACAAAATTAAGTAGTACAAGAAATTATATTTTTAGAGAAACGAAACTGCAGTAGGCTTATTATAAACATCAAATTGCCAGATATAAACTGTTACAAATCCTATGCTCACATACACTTGACACAGCTATGTATTTTTTAGTACATTTACCGCAGACCATTTTCTTGTAATGTAGGAATTTACTGACACTCTTGTTTTCCTTACAGTACTGCTTTATTTCATAACTGCGACGTTTTTGTTGATATTCAGATTCTGAATCATCAAGTAGGCAATAATGATGATGATGATAATAATAATAAAATAAAATCTACCTGTTTCGTTATTTTCACGTGATGTTTGTTCAATGTTTTCAATCTCACTATTATCTGTAGAATTGCTGGACGAATCATTGCGGAGGCACAAAATCATCATCTTCGTGGGAGAATCTCTCTCCCCCATTTGAATTTTAATTCGTAACTTTTTGGATCTCAGCAATGACCTCATTTCCACGTAATATTTTCCGACAAGAGCTATGAGAAAGTGTGTCTGTCTTGTTTGTCACATTCGTGCTGAAAGGACTACTACGAAAAAATCTAAGTATATAAATGATTAAATGCATCTTGGATTTTGCAACAGTGTGATTAAATGCATCTTGGATTTTGCAACAGTGTCAGATACATAATGTCACTGTTGCTTGAATAAAACAAACAGACTTGAAAAATGAGAATGAGGATTGCCAATATACAAATAAACAACTTTACTTAAACCTGGGTTGAAATGACCCACTTGGGCATTGAAGGTAAATCACCTCAAATTTAAAAAAATACATGGTTAATAAAAGTGTATTCTTTGCATAAATGAAGTACTTCCATATTCAGAAGGATTCTTAAAAGGAGATGGTTTTATATAAATAATTAGGTATGTGCATTTTAAAATCCCGTCGGGTAAAATTGATCCGTTTGGGCATTCTAGTGTTATGACCCAGCCAAAGGATTAGTCTATAGAACTGAGTCCTAAATCCTTCAAATCCGAAGAAAGCACACTCATTTAGAAATATAGTAAAACTTCATTTATACTTTTTTATGGGGTTCTGAAGAAAAAACGTATAACTGAAATGACATTTAATAACATCTGAAATGACAGCATTTGAAGATTATATGGAGAGAACAAGTTAAGTCAACTTTGTAAAATTAGAGAAATTTAGAACTTCACAGTTAAGCACCTCTGAGTCCATGATACAGTACTCAAATATTTATAACACATCCTTGATGAATGTAAGATTATTTCCAGAAAATCTTACCTGCCTAGAGCCAAATCAGGCTAATATATTACACTTCAAATTCAAATGGAGAAAATTTTACGACACTGACTTACTTTGTTCTTCCAATGTGATCCTTATTTAATAACATATGGTTATTTTACAAAAGTCAGTTACTTTGGATTTCTTGCTCCTAAGGGATAAACTATGCCCTCATATTGTGATAAATGTTCCATAATCTATTCAGTTACATCTTGGTATGTTACAAAATGTTTCACTGTTTCAAAAGCAGTAACAAATTCATTAAAGAACACAAATTCATTAAAGAACACAAGAAAGCATCTTGACAATGAACACATACTCGTACTATATTTTTCATGTTCTTACATTTTTCACTGCAAACCTAATTTCGAGCAAAATTGATTTAGAACTTATAAATAACGATTCGTTTCTCTTAGGATTTAAAATACGATTGTATAAGTGTAAAAAAAAAAAGTATAAACGAAAAACATATAACCGAAATAAGTTAAAAGTAAAGTATAGGAATTTCGCCAGGACTTCAGACAAAAAGTGTTTAAGCATGAAACGTACAAAAGAAGTTTTATTCTACTACTTTCTGGATAGTTATGTATCCTACTTTCTAACTAAAATGTTTCTGAATTGAAGACCTTTTGATGAACAGGCATACCTTATGTACTTATATAAGGTACTTCTTCTAGGAAGTAAGCACGAAGTTGTGATCATACTTTACACTACGCGATTTTGGACATATGTTTATACACCATATACGAATAAAACGATTTCTTGTCTTGAATAGCGATTTTAAATGCACATCAGCAGCCTCTGTGTTAGCAGGCCCATATTTTTTGGCATGTTTCTTACGTTCAAAATTTCACTATAATTTTATATGTTCCTTTCCTTAGTTATTATTTTCAGTCATATTTTACCTGGAAAATGTAGGAAAATGCATCTACTAACACAATGATGATACTGAATTTGAACCACCAATCTTTCCATATTGTATTATTATTATTATTATTATTATTATTATTATTATTAGTTAATAATCACATGAAAGTGTTACCACAATTGAAACAAGGTGTATGTTTTTTTTTTTTTTATTATTATTATTTTTGTGTGCAGAACCACCTCCCAAAGTTTGCTGGAGCATTCTGGAAACGTCGTGTGTGTGTTTTTTATTGAAATAGCTTTACTAATTACGTTAGTTATGTGCCACCTGAAAAATATTAACATTTGTTACATCATCAGCACTACAATTTCGAAGGATTTTGTTCAGATAGATTACATTTCTACTAATTACTTGCATAAACGTTAGGATGGGGTAATAATAGGATAACATTTTCTTTAAAAAATCTATCTTATGCTGAAAGTGACTTTCAAACTTACAGGATACTTTCAACCAAAATCCACCATTTAGTAATGCAATTTTGTCCCCTGCACAAGAAAGATGCTAAAGAGGTCGACAAGAAGCTGAATGGGGTTTAAAAATGTACTAAGAATTATTGCAATGAGAAAAATCCTCAGCTGGCTACTTAGTAAGCAACAACTAATGCATGCAGTCCTAATAATGTATGAGAATCACAGTCACGAATTTGAATGCAGCTTAGTGCATGGATGCTTATTCATTCACCGTGAATATATTTTCTCACTATGCTGTAAGTAGAGGTACAGAGTGGTGCTGAATCACGTCCAACGTCAAGAAGTCCAACCGTATGTCTATGTAATGTCAGACTGAAAAAGGGCTACACTAAAAGGAATATGAAAAAACTCTCGATACATACATAAATTTACAAGTCCCTCGTCTCTAGCTGAATTAGAAATAAAGGCTGCAGTTTACATAAAAAAGCATGCAATTTCTAAAACTGTATATCTACATATCATTAACAAACATTTCCTTTCTCCCAGCAAAACTAAAAGCTTTCCTTCACTTCTTATTAGTTCGAATCAGTTGAAATACAAATCTCTCACAAGAAATGATGTTCTTCTCCATAAAAATACAGAATTCTTAAAATTTTTTACCTCAAACTAGTGAAAACTGGGGGAAGAAGAACAGATGATTCATTTAAATTGCAGTACAATAAGCAATGTATTTACTTAAAACTAACAAAAATCCATAACAGTATATGCATCATGTCATACCTGCTGTCAGGAAGGAGAGTTAATATCTGGAGAATAGTTTCTACTAGTGTCACAGTCTTCCCAGTTCCAGGAGGTCCAAAGATTACATAAGGCAAAGGACGAGCCTCTCCTTTCAAGACATTGCGCACTGCTTCTTTTTGGAAAAAATTTAATCTATTATTAAACCATTTAATCTTTCTTTTCCGGAAATCTGGTATATTCATTTCACTTTTGAAATTATTATCCACAGAGAGGCAAGTCTGTATGGATTCCTCTCTATTTGGTAAATTATTTTCTGTATGATTGACGCTCGTATTTGAATGCTCCATTTCTGGCATACCAGTAACCAATGCGAATTTTCTTTGTGGTCCTGTATTATTGCTGTGCATATCTGATGACTCAAGTAAATCGTTTGATACCTGACAATCTTTAATATTGTGTAGGGTATTATTTTGCACCAAATCTGATGAGGTCTTCAAACCAAACAACCGTACAACAACAGGTACTCTTGGAGGAGATTTCTGAATATCAGTACATAGCTTTGAAGGAGAAGATACATCAGGACTTTTTACACAACTCAAAATTGTGTCCGCATGATGTTTTCCATCTGGTACAGCAGTGTTGCAAGTTTCTATTCCCTGAATGACAGCATTTTTATGAGAATAAGTTAAAATATCTTCAGACATTTCCTCTTCTAAGTTCAGCTGTGGCGTTTTAACTTTTATCGTTGCAGGAAACAACATTTGTGGTCCTAAATGCGTTAGTGCCATATTCACAGCAGCATGGCATCTTCTCAGTGGTGTTCGACTGGAGTGAAATGAAACATCATATTCACTTCCAGAATATGATGAATGGAAATTAGAGTTGAACTTGATCCAGATTTCCTTACCGAAGATCTTATGAATATAACCTTCAAACTGTATACCTAAAACAATAACAAAATGCAAATAAGGAAAAATACACAGAAAAAAATCAAGGTATGATCTTTACTATCCATTCATTAGTGTTTCTTACAGATAGAGATGAGTAGGGCGATAGAGATGTGGTAAAAACGTGATAATAAGACTGAACAAACATAAACATGCAAGAAAAAAGAGAGACAAATAATATGTAGGACAGAAATCTTGTGATAGTGTAATGAAAGTGTGAAGACAGCATAAGTATGGTGAAAATATAAGTGGATGTAATATTGAAAGGGCTATTGTAGTAGCTGAGTAGTTAATAAATGATAGGTGGAAAAGAATCTAGGCCCTTGCAAGCAGGGGTGAGAGGAGAGGTGCATATAGTAAGATTGAACAAACTTGAACTTACGAGAAAAATAATGAAACTGAAATAATGTGTAGGGCAACAATCTTGTAGTAGTGTAATAAAAGTGTGATGAGTGTGTAGATATGGTGAACTGATATTAAGAAAAGGACGAAAAGGCGGAATAGTGAAACTGGGAAAATTAGTGTGATTGTAATATTGGAAGGGCTATTGTAGTAAGATAGTAGGGTAGTTAATAAATGATATGAGGGAGAGTCAAAAAATAACCTTAATTGTTTTATTAATTGAATATGTACAATAAGACTACAAACACTTCATCACTTTTAACATAATATAACAAGAACACTTGCATTGAACGTAGTTGGGACTATGTTGAAAAGTGATAAAGTGTTTGTAGTCTTATTGTACATATTCAATTAATAAAACAATTATTAAGGTTACTTTTTGACTCTCCCTCGCAGATAGATAGAAAAGAATGTAGGTCGGTTACTAAGGCAAGGTAAATAATATTTCTAAGCAATAAATATAAATATAATTGGATGATTAGGTTAATATAGTTATGGTGTGACCAGAATACAGAAATATGAAGGTACACCAAGAGGAAGACATATGTTGATTGACAATAAATATACCATATACCATTAGTCTTTCGTGTATGGAACCATTCATGTGTACTTCACAATGCACAGAATAAATGGCATCACAAACTTGGTGATTATGAATAGAGTTCGTTTTTTTCGCACTAGCAATAAATGTGAAATGTCTCCAATGCATATGCTGTTTACTATCTTCATTTTTATGAGTTCTAGACTGATAATTTAGTACTTCTGAATTTGCGACAAAATGCGAAAAGTATCTGAAAATGTGATATGATTTTGTTTTTGAGAAATTGTAAAAAAAATGATTCATTTTAATAAATTTGTGCCCTTCTGCCGAAAATAGCTTTTAATTTCTGCACTGACTGTACATGAAAATTTCGTCTCAAAGGTTGTTTGTGGAGGGTGGAAATTTCCAAGGCCAAGAACATGGAAAAAATGAAATGACAGTCGTATACCAGCACAACGGCAGTTGAACTGAGACTTCAAATTAAGCCTGTGTCAAATATTCAGTAAAAATTTGTAAAGTGATTACATATTATGCTAGAAGACATATACATACAGGATTCACGAGGATTTACTATCCCTTATGGAGCTTATTTCCGAAGACATTCTGAGCAAAAAATATCATACAAACATTTGTCCTAATCTCAATATTTTCAGAGTTACACTAATTTGAAGTTGTTAGCAAAATACCTTTTTTCTTTAGGTTTAAGGGTAAAAAATATTACAAATAGAGAATGAACTATTCAGACGTGTCATTTCTTTAATTAGCTAGTGTTCTGAAGCTAAAAATGTGTTTTTAATTTCCTTGTACAGATTTTGTTTTTCAATTTTTAACTAAAAATTACATCATTCTTACGCAATCATCACAAAAATTGTTACAAATCGACTTTAGGAACTTGATTCTTTACAGTTTAATTACGCATCCTAATGTACAGTCTTCAAGAATTTAGAAGAGCGGTGTAATTTGTAACAGTTGTTGTGATAAATGCATAAGAAAATGTAATTTTGTAGTTAAAAATAAAAAAAAAAATCTGTACGAAGCAATTATGGAATTCACAACACAGTTCTAGCTTCAGAATATTAGCTAATTAAAGAAGTTATACTTCTGAATAGTTCATTCTTTATCTGTAATGTTCTTTTACCCTTAAAACTCAAGAATAACGGTATTTTACAAACACACTTCAAATTAGTGTAATTCTGAAAATATTGAGATTAGGACAAATGTTTATATGACCTTTTTGCTCAAAATGACTTCGGAAATAAACTCCATAAGGACTGGTAAATCCTCCGTAAGGGCTGCCGTCCTCATTGAATACAATGATTGTAAGTAGCCATACTGTAGATATATCTATTAAATTGAGAAAAATTCGTTCTCGCACCAGGAATCGAACCCGGGACATCTCTCTTTCCAACTGAGCTATGCCAGGACACAATCCACAGTGCTGGCCGAACTTTTCTCATTCATATCATCAATAGCCTACTACCTGCATTTTTTAATAGATATATCAACAGTATGGCTACTTATAGTCATTGTATTCAATGAGGACGGCGAGATCTCATATATGAATATATACTGTATCTATATGTCAAACGTTAACATTATTCACAAACTGTTGTCGAAAATGGCCAGAAAGTCATTTAAATATGCACTCCTGCATACGTGACTTGTATGTCTTAAAAAATGCAGGTAGTAAGCTATTGATGATATGAAGGAGAAGAGTTTGGTCAGTGCCATGAATCATGTCCCAGCTAGCTCAGTTGGAAAGAGTGCTCAGGGCGCAGAGCTGAGAGGTACTGGGTTCGATTCCCAGTGCCGGAACGAATTTTTTTCAATTTAACAGATATATACTAGTAGAATTGTGTCATCCATATGCACATAAATTCTGAGATGACCTTCAAGTACTAAGTGCGGATTTGGAAAGAGGTGCCAATGGTTTCTACCAGAAATAAACGGTATGTTGAATAAATGTGTTAATGAAAGCACTAAGGCTGAAACAGTGTTACAGTTTTAAGTCTGCATGCAAAAGTATCTAGCAAAACTTGATTCACACATGGTTATGAACGAGACAAACACTTTCTTCTAGGAAATAGGCAAGCTCTTTAAACCAGCAATTGCAAGGAAAAAGAGTGTGGTTGGTCGAAAATCACTCTTAACCATGAAATATAAGTTACCATTTTTTGATAGTATTACACTAGATGAATTTGTAAAGGACTGAATCCTTCCATATGCAGCTGTTTGAAAACATCAGGAATGACGAAAACATATTCTTGTTGTTAACTAAAGCTGAGATCTTGGCAATAAATCCATTAACTCTCTTGCTCTCCAATACTTCTCACACACAGTGGGTATGGAGAAAAGGGCTGGACATCTGAAGATGATTCTGATCCATTACTTTCTGAAGACTGCACAATGGACAAAATGGTGCAAAAATAATTTCAAGTGTTTTGACAACCAGTCATTATTGGTTAGGACATGAACCTGCTAACCAATGGCAGTTTGGGGGTTGAATGTACATAATATAACTGCTATAATATAAAAATATGGTGCCTGTGTTAAAACAGTTATATTTTCTGCAACATCCCTCTCGAATATCTTTAAGCATGATTTCGAGAGAAGTGAAATATTCTGGAAGTAAAATAGTTCCACTTTGCAGCTCTAAAGTGTACATGGATCCCAACAAATGTGTTGCTGCTGAAAGATTTTTCAATAGGCCTACATATAATTTGATTATGTCAGATAAAAGAGGATAACAAAGTCACGATCAAAACATGTGTAATGTTCAATTTCAATCCTTGAACTGAATGCGTTTAAAAAAAATTATGTTTTATTTAACAACGCTTACAACTGCTGAGGTTATATCAGCGTCACTTGTGTCCCAGAACTTTGTCTTAAGCACACTTAAATACCATCGAACTTGACCAGGATCAAACTCGCAATCTCAGGCACAGAAGTGAGCACTATACCGACTGCGCCACCCAAAGCTTATTATCCTTGATTTACTATTTCCTGTCAATAGTCTACAACATGCTAAATTTGAAAGTCATAAATGCTACAAAATGCTAAAAAGCACGAATCCTATTTACGAATAACATGTAAAGTCTGAGAGTGGTAGATTAGCTAATCAAATTACTTGCAACGGATATTTCTTGTATTTTCTAAGTCTATGAATTCTCATAATTATTATTGTTCAATTTTGTGACAACAGATAGAGTATCTGGATACTAATTTAAAATCTATACTAACTTATGCTAAAAAAACAATTGACTAATTGATATGCAAAGTTTGAAGTGAAAAAAAAAATTGGTGTATTTGCTGAACCTATCCTTCATTCTGTTTGCCCAATAACATGCACAATATGTGCAATATATTCAATAAAAGACAACTTACGAATTTAGGGTTATGTTAATCTACCGGTATGTGTTTTTCAAAATACAGTAAAACCCCGATAAGACGCTGTTCAAGGGACTGGGTGTAAACCGTATATTAACCAGGACCGCGTATTAGGCAGGTATATTAATTTTGACTTACATACAGTATCTATTAGCATTTTTCTTTATTGAAATACATGATTCATGAAAGGTAATACAGTATTACTTCATTATGTAATTACTGTACTGTACGTCAAAGACATTTACAATATGTACTGTACTTAATTCTTTCGGAAAAAAATAGTCATTTATAGTTGTTTACCTTGTGCATGTTCTCCAAGTCCTCATGTTTACCACACTTCAGTTTCCTGCGATTACATTCTTCCGACATCACAGCTGTAGTGATTGAGTCGTGATTTTTTATTATTGTTCTTAATATCGATGATGGGATTCCTAATGAATCAGAGAGTTGTTTCTGAGTAAGAGTACTGTTCTCATCATACTTTTGTAAGATTTCCAATTTTTCCAACACAGAAAGCGCTTTTCGTTTAACACTCATTGTAATCACATTCACAGACACTTCAATACACTAAAGGACAACAAACTGCCCAGCAAAAATTTCCAGAATTTTATTACGGCCGAGTGAGGAATGTTGTTTGAGAGAGAGGGTTAACAAGAGAATGGGGTATTGTAACTGTATGTAGGCTTTAACCACGCAGGTAAGGAGTCAAATAAGAGACCATAACAAGAGAGTGGGGTATACTAAGGTATGAAGTATAAAGTTTAAATGTGCAGGTAAAGGGTCGAATACCAATACTTTTCAGATTAATGGCACCAGTGAGTTCAATGACCAAGATGTTTCATTGCTGTTATAGTATATTGCTGAAAATTACATCGAAAATATTCCACAAAATCAGCGTATTATGCGGGACTTGAGCGCAACAAACAGGATATTTTATAAAGGCAATGTGCCGGGACCAGACAAAAAAAGCGTATTACACAGGATAGCATAATAAGCGCGTCCATTTTATATTTCTCTGACAGTCTAGCAGAAGTACTGGACTTCATAAAATACAATCAAATCCTGGTAATGACAGAGTCATATTTATGGTGGATAAAGTATCAAGGTTCGTGAGGGTTCTTCTCAGGGTTCTCCCATTTCCCTCCATCATTCAACTGTCACTCTTCATTTCACTATTCATCATCATTTTTCAATAGTATCTACCCAAAACGATACAGACGAATGTGGTATTGTGACTGGTATGCAGATGGTATCAGTCTAAGAGGTGGCATAGTATGCTCTTGGGGGTGAAAGGACACTCTAGTGGGACTTCACTAGACCGACCTTAATTCTACATGGCTGAATCGACAGTTGGTATCATAGTTGAGTCACAATATCGACAAGAAAGCAGCCATTCAGATTCAAACAACCATTTCTACAGAAAGGAATGGTAAGACACAGGCAGCAGTGCTAGCCTGAAGGCTACTCCTACTCGTATATAAAGAAGTGGGGGGAACACAGGTGACCTTGTTCCAGAGTCCTAACATTTCTCCTGCTGTACACAGCAACTCAGTGCACAGAAAAAGTCATGGAGACCAGTTCTTAATGATAAAACTGGAAATATGTAAGGCTTTTACTTTCAGAGAGATTTGAAGTAACATTATTTTCCTTGCTTGGAATGTCTTTTTTGTGTAAAGTGAGTTACAACAACTATTTCAGCAATAAATCACAAATTAATTAATTATATTCCCTATTACTGGTTACTACCATGAAAAATGTTCCCAAATGCAATAAATAAGCCGAAAAAACTTTCCTTACTTGTTGTTTTAGTACATCTAATAAGTTCATAAGTGTGTCTGATTGTAACGTGAGGTACTGTGGAATGACCCTGTATCATCTGTACAATTATCTAACATCGATTGATTCAGAAGATTTACCTCTGAATTATCTGACATTCACCTCACAGTTCGAGAAAACTAGAAAAAATCCACCCAGCTAACCAGCCCAAACAATATTTCAATGAATGCAACCTTACAGCTTACTAACTCCTATACTATGGCAGTGTCATATGATGGCTATTCAACCACTATCAGACCCTGCCTGGTGAAAACAATGCTTCACAGTATCACAAAAAGTTTACTTCTTTAAATGAAAAGATGATCTAAATGTGAACCAAACTCATGTGACCTAATTTCTTTGATTCACTGAACAACAAGAATTTTGCTCCTATTTCAAACAATGTGTCCCTTATGGTTTGATGTGCTCTGAATCCAAAAATGCATCTCTTTTCTTTGTATCATGTAAGGTTTTTAAAATATATTATGATTTCACTTTTCGATAAGCGCTCCCCAGAAAACATCTGGCACAGGTTGGGGGTGCAAACCAAAACAAAAGCTAATGCATTTTATGAGTTTATGACTTATTTCCGGTTTCTTACAGTTGTTGGCATGTTCTTTTGTACTTCTAATAAATAAACAGATATTGGTCCCTTCTATTAAGTGAATTTCATAACAGTTCAAAGTGAGGTCCATGCAATGAACAAACAAGGGTGAGGTTTTCAGTATTTAAAGGAAAAGTTTACCAGTTTGAGTGAAGGAAAATTAAAAGAGGGCATTTTCATCGGTCATCAAATTCACAGTTATGGCTGACCCTTTGTTTGAGGAAAAACTTTCCATTACAAAAAGAATGGCATGACGTGCTTTCAAAGACGTTTGCTCAAATTTCCTTGGAAATTCTAGAGCAGAGAACTATATAGAACTTACTGTGGAAACCATGTTAAGTGCATATGACAAAATGGAGTGTAATACGTCTCTCAAAATACACTTTTTACATTCTCATTTGCATTTCTTTCCACCTAACTTTGGAGCGGTAAGCGACAAGCATGGGAAAAGATTTCATCAAGAAATATCTGAAATGGAAAGATGATATAAAGGAAGATCATCATCCAGCATGCTTCCAGACTATTGTTGGTTCCTTCTAAAATACAGTCCTGGGTCTAGTTATAAACAGAAGTCATCCAGAAAATTATTTTAAATGTAAGTTCAAATTCCAGGATTTTTCTTATTACACACATGAAATATTTTTATTGTTGTTGTGTTTTAAACTATGTAACATCATTTTTGTATCCAGTACACATTTTTCAAATATTATAAGGAATTTTGAATTCCTAATGTGTTGTAATTTTATCAGTAGCAGTGAAAAGTTGAAAACAAATAAGTTTTGTCATAGAAAATTAAAAAATTTTCCCCGGAAAATGGTACGTGATGGGGCGATTTGGATTTTAAATTCAGATTTAGGGAACACATACTAGTAATATTCACCTACTTTTATTTCGGAGCAAGACAAAAAGTAAAAATTTGTTGTTCAGTATTAATGAAGTGCGCTTGTACAGTAAAAACCATGATAATTGCAAAATAAAGTCAGCTCATCTGATTGTCAAGATTTCCTAGCAATAAATATATGCTTACCAGCATCTCCTTCATTTGGACTTGATGCAATAACTCTGTCACCTAACAGCAATGACGGTCTTTTCTCAGCCAAGCCAGGAACTTCAAGAGACAAGAATTCACCACCGGGTCCAGCAAGCCTGAAGCATACATTCTTCATATCATACCTTTCCATATTTAGTTTGAGTTCAATTTCTTCCAAATAAAGCAGTGCATGAAATCGCTCACAATAGTTTGAGATCTTCAGATCTGAGGCAAGACAAGGTACAACATTTTCTACAGCAGCTTCTACATCTTCCAAACATCGTTTTTCCCCATCAGTTCCCAAAACAGCCTCCCAGATTCGTTCTGGAATAGGAAATTCTCCCAATTTCACAGCTACAAATGCTGGTGTCTTAATAGGTCTTACTCCAGAAACCAACATTCCTTTTCTTGATTTATAAGGATTTTTTTGGACTGGAGAACGTTGGCAATTCTTATTTTCTGATGGCATTATACATGTATGTAGACAATCTTGAACTTCAACCTGTATATTTCGGCCAATCTTGAAACCTTTGAAAGTAAACACAAACAATTCTGAAACTTTACCAAAGAATCTTCCTTTACATCCAAAATAAAATTCAACTTCCTGCCCAGGCTGAATCTCATGTACTTCTCCTTCTTGTGGGGATCTGAGAACAAATTGAGATTCTGAACGCCGTGAGTGGAATTTCCCTCGTAGAAAGAACTGACTCCATGAACTCGTGTTTCTAATAATGGCCACCAACTCTCTTTTCTCCCCCATCTGTAACACGCCAAAGTCTAAATTCTCTGTAATAACAAGTCCTCTCTTATTCTGGAGAAGTTTTTGCATTTCTATATTGATCATACATGACTCCTTCGTTTTTTGGCGTTCTTGTAAAGCACTGTTGCTTTTTAGGTCACGTGAATGACAAGAAACAACAGTCAGTGCACGCCATTTGAACTTCTCTTGCTCACTCTCAATAGCTTCAGCAATTACTTTGTCACCCAGAGAAGGAATATAACCAGGTTCACAATCATCTCTTGTAAAATAAATATCTTTTATAACTCCACAGTCCTGATTCCAGTGTGATACATAATCTGTCACTACACGAGAACGGAGAGGGCGTATTTTCTCTACATCTAGTAGATCTCCACCTAAATCACAAACTTCTTCATTCACCTCAACGACTGCATCCAGGGCTATCCAGTCACCTGTAAAATTAAGCACAAGCAGAGATTGTTGTGTTTAAAATGGCAGAGAACTAACATATATGCATCATTCAGTGTAATTCGCATATCACAACATGAAAAGCAAAACAAAACAAAAAAAGTATGTATATGAAACATGTTCATTGAATGTGGAAACAATAATAAATATATCTGAAGATGTAACAGAGTTCACATTATTTCATAAACAATGCCAGAAATGGCTGGAAAATACAAACAGATCAATTGCGCTCCAAGCCTACTGTTTGAGACAGAACACGAGTGAGGTTATGCTGTATAGGTGAAGGTCACTTATGCCCCAGCCACTACAGGAACTTGCTAAAATACCTTGATAAGCCTTGGACTTATAGTATTGATTATTTGAAATTGATGTGATCACTGGAAGAGCTGTATGCCCACCCAACTCACCCTAAATACACACCTTACTTATATATATGAAAATCGTCGTGCGTGAATGAAGAATACGCCCATATATCCTTAATGTGACAGTGGGTTTCAGTGTCGCCAACATAGTATTAATACTACACACCTAATCAAACCTAACCTAACCTTTCATATAATACTACACACCTAATCAAACCTAGCCTAACCTGCCACATTATACACACCTAAGCAAACCTAACCTAACCTGTCACATAATGCTACACCTCTGTAGTAACATTACTCAAGTTTGGTATCATTTCATTTGCAAATGTTGCTCGCATTGGTGTATGTGTCGAGAACCATCTAGTGGAAGAAGTGGAACATGACGACGAATGTCTTTTGTCTCCATTCTTCATAATTACACTTAGTTCGTTAAGCGTGTGTTTTGTGAATGAATCAATGTGTTAATGCAGTAATAATCCCATACATATAGTGCAGTAAAAATTTTAATGTGTTGTGGTTGTGATAAAAGTGTTGAAAATTGATTTATTGCGTCACATTGGCAGTGATAAAAGTGTCCAATATTAATTCAGTGGCCGGTGGATACTCTACCTTACCTAATTTTTAATGCTGTTTCCAAAAAAAACTTAGAAAAAAAAAAAGTAGCAAGACGATCTAACCTAATCTAAATTTCGACTTGGGCATCAATGCACCAAACTATTAAGATAAGAGAGATTGATGTGTTTGTCAGATTGATGCCTAAGGTCGAAATTTAGGATAGGTTAAGTTAGGTCAGGTGATCTCGGTACTTTTTTCTAAGTTCTTTTGAAAAAGGAGTAAAAATTGGGGGTTTCCAGAAAGAAATTCGAAAACTGGTGGTACAGGGATAGTTTACAGGAGTCAAGTGCTTGAAGCAACTCGACTTTCCTTCGACTTTCCCCGTGTGATATGGTCCAGACAGTCAAGTTGTGACTTGGCAGTCAAGCACAATTTAAGTTGATGACTTGTTAACTTTTATGTCGATTTTCCCATCGTGACCAACTGACTCCACCACTTTCCTCGCGTGAATGCTAACTTGTAGCAACTTGCAAGCAGATATTGTAGATAGTGTGCGTATATGGTTTATTTAAATTAATAGCCAATTCATTTAGGTATCGAATTTGAGATTAATTTAACTTTCACACTCCACATTACTTCAGGCCTACACCTGGTTAGGAGCAAGTGGAATATGTTACTATAATTATTTCATTATAGGCTATATTATACAGAATTATTATCATACGTACCAGAAAAGAGTGGCCGACTGGCCGGCTGCACTGATTGTTTCTCCTGCGCAATTGAGCTCCAGTAGCCATATGGCATTCAGTGTGCTTAGAAGTTGTGTAATGAAACTCTCGATTCTTCAAGTGTAGGTACAACGTTAATGTATAAAGTTTAGTGATTATTGTGTATTTAGGTAATGCCTAGCAACAAATTCGCATTGTGTGAACATGTGTATGTGTACAATATGTATATAAAAGGCAGAAGGTCATGTGCGAAAATAAGAAAATTTCGAAGAAAGTTTCCAAACAGACCTATGCCTTCTGCCAAAACAATTAGACGACTCGCTAAAAGATTTAAAGAAACAGGCTCAGTGAAGAATCTAAAATCAAGCAGAAAACGTAGTGGTTTTATGCGGAATGATTGTCAGTTTATTTCCAACAATATTCTGCCACTGCTCATACAGCTGCCGTGTCAATGAGGGAATTGAGGTGTATTTTCGGTACAATACTAATCAGTAATAATTTGAGGCCTCCACGAAGCCCAGATCTAACACCCTATGACTTATATTTATGGGGAACATTAAAAGGTAGGGTATAGGAAAAATCCTCATTCTATAGATGAACTAAAAGACTATATACGAGAAGACATCGAAGCTATCAATGATGTGGAACTTCAGAGTGTTGTTCATTCGTTTATCAGAATAAGTCAGTTGTGTGTGACAGAAAGCAGGTGCCATTTTCAGCAACGACTATGAGCATAGTAAGTCCAAATTATTGAACATTTATTGTTAGGCTAGTACTGTTATATATTGGAGAAGCCCCAGAGAAATGGTTATGCGCTCAGCAGAAACCACACAGGGTGCAGCCGGCCACTCTTTTCTTTGACGTATGATAATAATAGTTCTGTATATTAACAACGTTCATTCTAACAAACTGATACAGAATAAATTCCTTAGGTTTCTATATTATAAGATATTCAAAATACCTTGTCCATTCCAGTTCCCAACTAGATTGAGATGAATTTTTGGTTTCCATATGCTCAATGACACAAGGACGACTTACTCGATATTTCTAAAAAAATATGAACAAAATTAATACTGATTCCGTTGAAATAACTCAAACTAATTCCATTTTACATCCCTCCAAATATATACAGAAGAAATTTGGTATTTAATATCTCTAGATCAAAACTTTTTCCTTGTTTTGGCCCTGCAATTTATTACCGGTATCGATTTATTAAATTTATGATTTTTGAATCATAATAAGCAACATCTCTTTCATGTTTTCATTTCTCTTCTCTTATTTCTATTCCTGATGAGCTGCATATATTTGTGCCTATTTTATAACTGCTGTCCATGTGAATCATTATCAATAATTTATTATAAATTAAATTTATGTGAAGAAAGTGCTTTGATGGGCATCTAGCCTGTGTACCTACTTTCCTGCAAGTCATAATAAATAAATAAAAATAAATAGACCCTATTTTTAGAACCACATGAGATGTAGCTACGAACTTCCGTGGAATATATGGCACTAGAAAACTTCAATAATAAAAATTAAAATTAAACAAGAGGCAATTATTCCAGAAACGTATTACGAAACTTAAGCAACAAGGTGTCCAAAACATTAATGTAAAAGTGGTTCGCAATTAAAAAAAAAAAAAAAAAAAGTACTTTTAAGCATACAACATTCAGAGCGCGTTTCTTATGCGTGGAACATGGTTTCAAGTTTAGTGTCTCTGTGTGATCACAAATATGGAGTCAAGTTTAGAGGCTTCAAGCACTTGACTCCTGTAAACTATCCCCATATGAATGCGAGCCTTGTCCAACAACCTGTAACATTCATGTGAAGAGCGATACGTGTCCCATCCAGTAAAAAAATGTAACCTATATTTAACTTAGTGGGATCTTGTGACAAGCTAATATTTTCCAGAAACAATGCACTTGTCACTGATTAAAAATTACGGCTCGTAGTCTCTCATTGCTCACCTTCTACTTTCCACTAGTCATTACAAAATAGAAACAGAAATTAACAATTTGAACTTGACACCTATGACCATCACGTGTTCTGATCAACAGGCCGAAAAATAAAGCTACTTTTCAAAACATGCTGTTCAAAATATTACCTATTATTGGAACAAAGTCAGCTACTACATCATCCAAGTTGCACCGTATATTTCCGGGTGTTACAATCACTTCTCGTCCACGTCTTTGCGTCACCTTCCCTATTATTCTCCTCTTCATAGAGTTCTTGCACTGCACTTCAGAAACACTTTCAGAAGGTTCAATATATTCTTTATCACTATAGTACTTGTCCCAATTTTCATCTTGTACGCAAAATATTTTTCGTACTCTCCAATCTTCATTTTGTCCACGGCGATAAACAAGAAATGCCACTCGATCTCCTACGCGCAATTCAGGGACTGCATCACGTAGGTCAAAATATAAAGTTTCATCTATTAATCCATAATTTGTAAACAGTGATGTCACTGTACCTATACGATGTTGGCAATCAGTATCAACAAGCTCTACATCAGAAGTTACTGAAATACAAGGTTGTCCATCAGGTACCTCATCTACTTCTAGTGCAGCAATAATTGAATCAATGTCAATAGCAGGCTGTATTTCAGACTCTGCTGAACCAAAAAGGTAACTACTAGCCTTCTTTAGTAAAGAGAACATTGTTTATAGGAGTTACTGCCCAATGAATTTGTCAATAGGTTGATATTTCCATGATGTGCTCTGTAAGTAATCAAGTTCCTTTCTCAACAACTTTAACCGTTTGTTATGACCATCACGTGTTAATTGTGATAAACTTTGATCTATTGAATGTTCAAATTTGAGGCGGCTGATGACAGCTGAAGAAGATGCAGGGCTACTGCTTAGTTCAGAACCCTGTGATTCACTTTGTCCTGGAGACGATAACACAGTTTTAGATAATCCCGATGAACTCATCCTGTTAAACAATTACTTCAAGCCATTTACTGTAATTATACAAATATATGAATCGAAACGAATGCTGAAGCATGAAGCGCCATCAAGCTTTTGTTCTGATTGAAATTCAATCCAGTAATATATATATTTCCACAACAGAATATGAACACAGGCACAACACACTGTACCCAAAACACATGTATATTTCAACAGTAAAATTAAGGTGCGCTCAAAATAACCAGTTACACCATGAAAGCAGCAAATAGTTCCGAAACACTCAAATTATACACATAACCTCCAACCACTACACTCCATATCAGCGGTGCTATCAGGGTTGCCATTTGCCAAACAAATTTTAAAAGTCCCCTATGAAGCAATGCGGATGTCGCTAAATTGAGATATTATTTATATAATAAAAAAATGGGATTATTTTTGTTGCTGAGAGGGTTTAAACATCGCTAAGTCTTTATATCACCTCACAAATTTTGGAATTGATTAATTTTATAGGTTAAATTTTAACATGGAACTACACAAAATCTAGCGATAAAATCGCTATATACACAATCTGGCGCAGAGAACGAAACTGGGACTCTGAGCGTAATTACAATTTCTGCCGCTAGGTTCGCCTCTATTAAATTATCAACAATTCCATTTACTATTGCATTTTGTATCCTGAAAATTCTTTGATTAATTTTACATTACTGATCGAGTAGGTACGAAGATTATAAACAAGCCAAGCGTATTAGTTTTAGTTGAGATTTACTGATGAAATGTTAAATAAAAGTATACACATTTTCAGTGCGATTTAATGGAATTTACAATTTTATTTCCATACACCAGTGGCGGCTCGTGATATTTGATATTGGGGTTCACAACATATTGAATATCGGTACTCAATAAGTTAGGACATTAATTTCTAGCATTACTGTTTTCGTGTACATGAACTCGTTCTCAGAAAAAAAATAAACAAAATCAAACTGTAAGAATCAAATACTCATCTAACCCAGTAATTCGGAAGAGGATGGTGTTGCTGTTGAATGTTTGTAGTGAAAATCCATCTTTCTCTCCTTTTTGTTGAAAATATTGTAACTTTTATTGAACGATAATGTGATTTTTATTCCTAGCTTTCAACCACACACCCGTCAACAATGGGTATTCCACTCAATACAGTAGTCGTTATTGCACTCTACAGAACGACAATGACAACTCACGTGAATTATTGAGAACAACAATGTACTCCTAATCTCAACTAATGCTCACAAAGCATTATTTACAAAACAAAACTGTCAGTTCTCAGTTCGTTCGCCCTGGCTAGTTCTTCTAGCTCACTTACTCAAGTTCACGGTACGTCGAACCCAAGACTTCCAGAGACAGTTCCCTGGACTTCGAACCCAAGACTTCCGGACGCGTTGCTTCCGCCTGGACACTGCCAGTTACTCACTCAAGTTCACTACACGTCGAACCCAAGACTTCCGGACGCTGCCACAGTTACTCAAGTTCACTGCACGTCGAACCCAAGACTTCCGGACGCGTTGCTTCTTCCTGGACGCTGCCACAGTTACTCAAGTGCATTGCACGTCGAACTCCGGTCTCGAAGGCTGGCTTCCTTGCTCGTTCGTTGCAAATTCACAAACTAACTGACTCAACTAAACTGACTCGCGGCTATCTCGCCCCTTATATTTATTAGATTGCACATTCTCGAATGTACCGCGTCCCGAAGTTTTTACAAAAACTGGTTCGCGTGGCTTGCGAACTTTCTGGGCCTCCCCAACACTCGGACTCCAGACGTTTCCCTTACGTCCGTCCCCTCCACTCTGCGCAGGCCACAATCTTCTTTCTCCTCGCTCCACCGTGCCCAGCACCCACCGGAGCTCAAGCCGCGTAGGCTCCCGAGGCAACGAGAAGCTTCTAGCATGGTTGCCACAATATGTTGATTACTCACTCTCTCGAAATCCACAGATTCTGTAACCATGCATTTTTCAATGGATAGCATTGCTAAGGCTGTTCTTCCTCCATCATACTTCAAAGAAACGTTTTCACCAGAGTTTGACTGTGTAACGTTTTATTAGCACTTCGTAATTTAGTGCGAAATGAGGGGCATTGTTAAGTACATAGAATATTATACAGAACTCTTGTTATTTAACAAACACATGTCCACACCTGTGGAATAACGGTCAGCGCGTCTGCCGCGAAACCAGGTGGCCCGGTTCGATTCCCGGTCGGGGCAAGTTACCTGGTTGAGGTTTTTTCCGGGGTTTTCCCTCAACCCAATATGAGCAAATGCTGGGTAACTTTCGGTGCTGGACCCCGGACTCATTTCACCGGCATCATCACCTTCATCTCATTCAGACGCTAAATAACCAAAGATGTTGATAAAGCATCGTAAAATAACCTACTGAAAAAAAAAACACATTTTGAACTATATAAAACTCCTGATATCAGGGATAAAACGCAGAATATGTAACGCACACGCTGGCTTCTACCCGCTCTGCACAATATACTCCACGATATGAACAGCTCAAGACCAAGAGGCCTCTTGCTTAAAACCGCGCTTTCGAATGCGCCCTGATCAGCATTAGGTGATTCAAAGCAGCCCTGTAACGAGCATGGCGGCACGAGGACCGAATATCGTTCTCTGCGCAGCTTTCTTTGCGCTTCCTCTAGTGTGAGTGACGGAGAAGGACAGTGTTGGAGCCACAGCTTTCGTTGGCGACAACAGCATTTTTGTAAACACACTTTTCCCCTACTTCTTAGCGTGTTCCCACTGCCGCAGGCTGTTTTAAAAGGTCTAGCTGGTTCACTTCTGAAAATAAACCCCCAGATGCAACTATTTCGTCCGACTCACTTATGCTCTAATCAAAAGAAGCCGAACATCCAGCAGTTTCTTTCTATAGTTACTCTTAATTATGAAGAGAATGAGTGACTTCAAGAGACCAGTGAACCTAGACGAGCCATGCCTGCCATACATTCATCCTAGTACACGACATAATTCTTCACAGATACACATCATGCATAACATGGCCCACCGAAGTGGTGTGCAACTTGAAAATGGGTCACAGATCCGTCATCTATCCGCAGTATGTGAAACCCGAATCACGCAAGTGAAGTGGGTAGGCATTAGATACACACACAATTTTGTTCACAAAAGCTTGAATTTGTTCAATTAAAAAGTTTGCAGCTCCAATATGTAAAAAGATCAACAAGGGCACTATGGAAAAGAACAAAACATCCTCCTCATAAGCAAAATTACAATAAAGCTACACAAGAACTAAAATTAGCTCTAAAAGAATTATACAGGGAGGCAACTGACAATCAGTTAAAATCCTTAGATTCAAAGGATGGCAGTCTATGGCGTAAAACAAGACAAATTACTAAAGAAACTGAAAAGATTCCACAACTAAAAATGACAATCAAGGACTCACGAGTCCAGATAATAAAACTGGGATATTTTCCAACATTTTAGAAAGCCAATTTAAACCTAATGACAATGAAGATAATAATACAACTTTAGAGGTGAATAATACTTTAGACCAGCTTCTACAACTGTCTCCAATTTGTAAACTATTCATTTCAGCTGAAGTTAGAAACACGATTAATAGATTACCCGCAAAAAAAGCCCCTGAGCACGACTATATAACACAATCTCTTCTCTTCCAACTGCCTAGAAAAACTATAGTACAGGTATTGTTAACACAGATATACAATGCAACGATACGCTTATCATATTTTCCTTCAACCTGGAAGCACGCTAATATTATGATGATTCCTAAACCAAATAAAATTCGAAATGATCCATTTAACTACAGATCTATAAGTTTTCTGTCTCTTTTTTCAAAAATATTTCAGCATCTTTTATTACCTAGACTATTAACACTTCTAGAATCATTGTTACCAAATACTCAATTTGGATTCAGAAAAATGCATTCCTGTCCGCAACAATTAAATAGGATTATTGACATAATTCTTGATACTTATGAAAATAAACAAATCTGTCTAAGCCTTTTCCTTGATACACAAAAGGCGTTAGATAAAGTATAGCATGATGGCCTCTTATTCAAACTGAAAAACCATCTTCCTGACACATACTATCGTTTAATTCAATCATTTCTTAAAAGACGAACTTATTCAGTAATTTACGAAGATGTAAAATCTCAGATTAGATATATTTCTGCAGGTGTACCTCAAGGGAGTATTCTAGCCCCTATTCTCTATTTAATTTACACTCATAATATTCCAACACCTAAATCAGATTTTCTAACTGTAGCTCACTTGACTGATGATATTACTGTCCTTAGCAAAGGAGATACTGATGAACAAGTGACAACCAATCTTCAAAACTTTCTACAAGAAAGTGAAATATGGAACAAAAATGGAGAACAGCCATGAAGAACTTCCATTATACCTTAACTGTTTACCAGTTACACATCATGAAGAAGTATGATATCTTGGAGTCATCCTAGACAGTCGCTTGACACCTCACACCCTTCAGAGATTAAGATACAGACATCATCGATTGAAAGCAATACTTTCCAGCTCTTGTCTTTACTTTTCCAACAAAAGGTTAATATATGTAATGCTTCTTAAACCTATTTGGCTCTATGAATGTTCATTATGGGGATCAGCTTCTATAAGCCAAATCAAGCGTTTAATTACTCTCACAATATGTGATCAGGGCAAGAAACTGCATACGTCATGTTCGGATTCTAGACTTTATTCATTGAAATATTGAATTAATGATTTCAATATACGGTAGCTTAATTTAATATTTTCAGAAGCTATAATATTTAAATATACTTCAAATATGATGGAATTCATTGCAGGTTTATAATATAGCAAAGTTCTAAATATAACAAAGTTTCGGCTCTTCTCTCTAACCTGTGACAAATTGTTTTCTTTAACTTCCTATACTATAGAAGCCAAACTAACTACCAAAAATGTATTACAAGTAATTGGAAAACTTATAACTCGTCCCATGTTCTGTAATATATTTTAAATATTGCAATGCAGCCAACAGATTGTAAATGCACAGTTCGTCTGATCGTGAAACGAGCAGACCCAGGTTCAAATCCTGGTTGGGATTTTTCCCGAGGTTTTCCCTCAACCAATTGAAGCAGATTTGCTAGGTAACTTTCAGCATTGGACCTCAGCCTCATTTCGCCATCATTAATTCATATATTATCTTTACCACAGTTGGGTGAAGTTCACACAGCATGGCTGTTCAGCTACAAATATAATTCATAGAACAGAGTGGCAAGCACAATATTATAAGCCTCAGGCTGCAGCGTAAGTCTTCGGGTCCTACTCTGGGGGGGGGTGAATATATAAATGCACAGCCTTCGTGCCAACCATTGCAGGAAAACCCAATATATCTGGAGAACAAGCATCAGTAAAGAAATTTCAGAAATATATGAAAAAAGTTCATCTTGCACCATTGTATGCAGACCTTGGTCTGCAAGCAGTTCTTGTTTGATGAAAATTGCTTAGAACGAGAATGCTGTGTGCAGTCCCATGTCATTAGACATTTAAAGGCTGGCTTCATATTCTGGACTCAAGTTTTATACATTATTTTTAATTTCTTAAAAATATGAATAAATAGTGTTTTTCTACCAACAGTTGTAATTTATTGATAGGTGTGCTTAACATTTCTATGCAGTATGAAAAGGAGAAACCATGACGTCCAGATTTGGAGTATACACCCTGATGAATTGAGATCATTATATTTGTATCCTATAGTCTATCTTAAATAAATCGACCATATCATACTTCATATCAGATTTCGGTAATTTACCAGAAGTTGTCACCCTCCTATAAGCTGCTTTTGTTCTCTAATGGGATAAGCATGGAAGTAGGTGGTTTGGTAGGGTGAAATTTTAATGACATCGCGAAAATAATCTTTTATACTTTTCTTTTCTCTGCCTTCTTCTTTCTCATTTTCCCCTTTGTTTATTTTTTATTCTATATTCTTTCTACCATTTTTATATTACTACTTATTTATTATATCTACTTATTATTATACAGTCATAAATATTCTGTTGAAATGTACTTGCTTCATTTCACTATACATTTACTGTTCGCAAATATATATATATAAAAGGTCACACTTCTGCGAATCAAGATTTCATTTACAAATACCACTTTCTTTTATCTTCTTTCTAAGGCTGTGCAGTAGATTTGATATTAAGGATTAGCATATTAAGCATTAAATTAAAACTCTGAAGTTCATCCAACTTCAAAGGAGTTCAACGTTTGTCCTAATTTAATGTCATGTCCAGTCCTAGAAGGAAAGTACAATATGTTTTTCCTGCTAGTTTTAACGTTGGCAGAAGCATATGATCCACAAGAAAGCAATATAATATCCGATTGTTTAGTCGTCTCCAAAAAAAAAAAAAAAAATGTACAGTAAGCTTAGGCTCTCCAATTTTCATTAAACAATTATGAAATATATTATACTTGTCAATAATGACCAACCCAGGTGTACATCTCACTCAAGAAAACACAGTCCACACTATAATAAGAGCAAACTAATATGAATTGTGAATATATTGTACACAAAGATGTTTTTATTTCACAGCAGTGTCTTTCTTCCAGTGACAATGAAAAATGACTTTCGCGTGCAAATGTTACTGTAACATAATATTTTCAATATTGTCCTCTAAGTCATCTTGTATTGTTCTCGTTCATAACTCGTTACCAGAGTTACAACTGATACGGAGTGCATACAATGTGTCCAAAGTAAGCACATAAAGAATGTGATTTGAAGCATAGACGCCCAACATTTCTGCTGTGGAATCCAGATTGACCAACTGCTGTTTGGCTATGTGGGCCACTTGCTGTCCTGTCCGGCGATTCCTTAGTTCAGTAGATATGGCCGCAGGTTGTCGGTAGATGTAAATATGTCGACTTGCTTCACAGATAGCCACGTAAGACATATCTGCAACAGATTTGTAACAACTTAAAAACATTACCAACATAATATGTCTTACCTTTCCTTTTAGTTGTCAGTCGATGATAGCAGAAGAAGTGCCACTTCTTCTTCTATCATCGACAAGTAATTTAGTATTGTAAAATCAAGCAATAGGTATGAGAATGTTTGTGTTCATACATATTTAGTATGTCTGTATAAGTGCAAGATTTGTCCACCACTGTGCAGTAATGGTCTGACTGTGAAACATGCGGGCCTAATTCAAATCCTGTTTGAGACAAGTTACCCGACTGGGGTTTGCTCTGAGGTTTTCCCTGAACAAATTGAAGCTGAACTGCTAGGTAACTTTCAGTGCTGGATCTCGGACTCATTTCGCCATCATTAATTTCAACTTCATCTATCATCATTCAACAATTTCAGGTCAACATAGAATACAGCAGAATGTAGTTCTGTTGACTTGCATATAGATGACATCGTTCTGAGTAGACTGCAAAACTCTCAGGGGGATGGACAGATATTAATCGCAGACTCCACTGAAACGGAATGTTGTTTAACTCAATAGATAGATGGCACCAAACAGTAAATCACGATACTAACAGGAATGTGGTTCTAAGGACTTAATTCCATACAAAAGGACTGGTAAGCACAGTGAGCCTAGGACTGTGGTGCAAGCCTTTGAATCCTTCCTCCAACGCAAAGGGATAAAATAGATGCAAGGGGGCAATGGTTCTGACATTGGTAATTTTAATGGTACCAAACTGATGCTGTCATTGCATGCTTAAGTGAGGAAAAAAAAAACTGTGTTATGAATACTTTAGATTTACAGTACTCATTACACTACCAAAGTTCTTTGACAAAGAATATTATGATAAAGTATTTTATCAAAGATCTGTGCTGGATTTTAAGTATATTACACTATATAAAATATTTTATCAAAGATAACTTAAAATTAAGGAACAAGAATCATCAGCCTCCATTTATAGTTAAATAAAATAAAATCTTTTTTGGATCACAGATATACAAAAATGAATGATGAAAATCCTACGCACATTTAGCTACACTTAGCTGAACATATTACAATATGCATACTGCTGAAAAAGAAACAGAAAAGGAAACACCTGTGGGTTAAACCATGGATTGCAAGACGTGACAAAAAAGTATCCATCAAAACTCACTAAAAAGAAAGCGGTACAATGACAGGACTTGAAAAATTATACTCTATGAATTATTTGAAAATGGATGAAGATAACTTTCAGTTTGTCCAGACTTATGTATCACTCTTGTACAGCAGTTATGGTCTCTTCTATTTTTATGTACACTTTTCGTCTTTCATTGCTGTTTTTGTAGTCCGTGTTTTGTGTTTTATAATTAGAGAATGGATTTCTAGGTGCTAAAAAAAAAAAAAAATTTAGGACCTTATAAAATCCAATTTAGGACTTTTAGGAGTTTATATATAATTAACAATAAAATTAATAATTTTAATTTTAGTAAATATTCAATTTTAGGTGGAATTTAAGTGCAAAGAACTGGTGCTGATAATGAGTGTTTGAATGGAAGACTCAAATTATATCAGTGAAAGAGACTTACTGCTGATTGGTCAGTTTCATTTTGCATAACAGGAGTGCATTAACCTGAAAACGAATCTGTAAGCTCTTGCCTAACATGAACAATCTACGACCCCTTTTATGCTACATGGACTTTTCAAAATGAATTTCAATTCCTGGAAATTAGGTAAAATCTTCCTCTCTCCCCTTCTAAGATCAATATGGGACGAACTTGTCAGACCAGTGCTTATCTGTGATATATATATATATATATATATATATATGTCCCATGCCGTGGCGTCATGGTCTAAGGCATCTGCCTAGGACTCACATTACAGAATGCGCGCTGGTTCGAGTCCTCATGGGGGAAGAAATTTTCTCATGAAATTTCGGCCAGCGTATGGGACTGGTGCCCACCCAGCATCATGATGCGCTTGGAGAACTACGATAGGTAGCGAAATCCGGTTGCAAATGCCAGCTATAACAGCTGGGGGACCATTGTGCTAACCACACAATACCTCCTTTCTGGTTGGATGATCGTCCACCTCTGCTTCGACATGTGGGCGTGATGCCAGCAGCGGCTGGTCAGTCTAGGCCCTTCATGGGCTGTAGCGCCACGAATTATTATTATTATTATTATTATTATTATTATTATTATTATTATTATTATTATTATTATTATTATTATTATTATTATTATTATTATTATTATTATTTCATTTTGAATAGCATTTTTGTAGTTATCTTGGAATTTTTTCATTTTTATTTTAAATATAAGCAAAATACTAAAAAGGCGCTTTTCAACAACAAACATATGCTTTAGGCATTTGTAGGAGTTTATGGTTCATTTAAGTATTTTAGGTCCTATAGAATTTTAATAGTGGGATCCTGTGTACATGAAACATAGAGATATCTGAATAACATAGTCTAGGACGTACCAAACAAAATAGGTACGGAACTAGAAATCCGTTCCCTATTTATAACATTTCATTTGCTTCATATTCTCATTATCAGTATTTTGGTTGTAGTAACAGTCCAACATCCCACGCCGTGGCATCGTGGTCTAAGGCATCCTGCCTAGGACTCGCGTTACGGAATGCGCGCTGGTTCGAGTCTTCATGGGGGAAAAAATTTTCTCATGCAATTTCGGCCAGTGTATGGGACCGGTGCCCACCCAGCATCGTGATGCACTTGGGTAGCTACAATAGGTAGCGAAATCCGGTTGCGAAAGCCAGCTATAACGGCTGGGAGGATCTTCATGCTAACCATACGATACCTCCATTCTGGTTGGATGATCGTCCACCTCTGCTTCGAGATGTGGGCGTGAGGCCATCAACCGGCTGGTTGGTCTAGGCCCTTCACGGGCTGTAGCGCCAAGGTGTATTATTATTATTATTAACAGTCCAACAATATTTACGTTCCACCATATTGGTTTCAAGCTAGGGAGATCTTTTATGAAAGATAAGATGCACTTACATTTTATAAAAGATCTTTTATCAAAGAAACTTTTATAAAAGAAAACTCATTACACTGTCACATATTTTATAAAAGAGCTTTATCAAAGAATTTTGTTAGTATAATACCAGCCTCTATAGTAAAATTTTATCCACTGTTATCTGCTATAGAAAATGTGGAAACCCTGTCCATAACCAGAAATTGCAACTTTGCGCCCTCTTACTATGGTATTGTTTTTTTAACCATTATGGGTGCTTTCACTTCAGTACAAATTTAAATACTGAAGTACTATCATTATAAATACTGTATATACAAAAATACACAATTTAGTAATTTGGTTACTGTAACAAGTGTTTCAGTTTTATCTATTACAATAGTTAATCCAGTTTTGAATATGTCTCCACAGCCTGACACACTATATTTCAATCATACATTACACTTGGGTATAATATGGAATGAGTAGTCATATAGATATATCAAATTCGTTTCATTTAAGTTAATGCTTAGCAATCTAACATTCTTTATAAATTCTGTTTGTTTCTAGTTGTGATTTTGAAATTTACATACTGTATATAAGCAAAATATCCTCATACATCAATTTCAGCATTCCACGTCACTTATTCTGTACACCTGACAACCAAAGATAAATAATTTAAGAGGTGTATGAAAGGCTTATCTCGCTTATGTTAAATTTTCCAAATTCGTTTCCCACTTTCTCTGGAACTATTCAACTAATGTATTGAAAATTTTACACAATGGAGCTTCGGTATGTTGAAAATTCACTAATTTCTTTCTTCAGCATACCATTGTGGGTTGATCAAAATTGACTACATTATACTTTAACTTTTTTATCTTTTTTTTTTTTTTAGTGCTGCTTATACTTTATATTTAATTGACCTATGGATGTGAAATATGGGGAGGAGTACCAGCAACTCATCTACAAAAAATTTCTGTTCTTCAAAATTCAGCCTTAAGATTATGCCTAGGAGTACCAAAAACCACATCAAGTGTTGCCCTAGAAATTGAATGTAATATTTAATCAATCAGACACTATGTATTAAAAAAGGATCTAAAAATACATTTAAAATTGCAAGCCTCATCCAGATCTTAGATGTACTTCAAACTGTCAGATAATATCCTGTATAACTTCTACAAAGTAAACAAAGAAGAAATACCAATCTATATCACAGACGCACTCATTGATAAAACTCCACTTGTGAACGAAATTCCTCCATTGAAATGGGTAATTCCAGAACAGAGCATACAAATTTCAGGAAATCATTCCAAAAATGATCCTCCATACATTCTTAAGTTAGATCTGTGAATGACCATTTTGTTGCAGAGAAGTTGGAATGTGTGAATAATGACTAAAATTAACGAGTTATGTCAACCTGGAGCACTAGAACAGAATTTCTTCTGTGTTTTTGATGCTTGCACATAGCCGAAAGCCAGAAAAGTTCCAATGTGGGTACAAGGCCATTCCTTATTTTCTCGAGGTCGCTCTAACTGCCACAGACAACCATCCACATCATGACGAAGACAAATAGCTGGTACTGCATCGGCTTTTAGAGGTACATTGAAAAGCCACTGATGTCCTCCCAAATTTATCTGCAAAAAACAAACTTTTCTTGTGACTCGCTGTAATACATAAATTACGATAGATTTGGAGATGGGAGGAGGAAAGTTTTCTACACAACATAAAATATTTGGCCAACAAATAAAAAAAAAGTGATCAGTTGCTTACTAATTTTTTTCAATTATAAGTTTATCAAGCAATAACGTGAAGCTTACTTTGTGTGTTACATCATGTGTTTGAACATCTAGTCTCACAAGAACTGACGTTTCCAATGGCAGTGCATCACATTCCTCTAGTTGCTGTGAATTAAATGTTGGTGGATAGTTCCCACTTGAATCTACTATCTGAAAGCAGATAAGAGAGAAAACTCTATTTGTCTGGTGTCCAGTTTTAATCATTTAATTCAAAATAATGACAATACAATTTTTGTACCTTTTTATACAATTGTATGATTAGTCAACAATCCGAAGACTGGTTGCAACCCCATAAGTGACACCAATAAGACATCATTCAGGAGGCAACTAAGCCAGAAGATAATGGGATAGCATGACCAATTCCTTTCCCCTCTACAGCACACATCATCGATTAGCTACATATTCCACTAATCAGACTTCAGATGATACAAACAATTGTTCTTTCTCTGACACATATCGTCAAATGAGATGTACTGCCTGATAATAGATGTACATATCAGTCGGAACCTCAATCAGAGGTACAAATAAGATCAAGGTTAGGTATTACTGACACATATTTGCAATGACTTTCAACTCTAGTTTTTTCAATGTGTTGGGTGCATTTATTTTTCATTTAACCCCCAAAAAAATTACTAATGCTAAATCTGGAAGTGATTGGAAAACATCTAATTATAAGATTTCGAATAGACTGATAGACACAATAAAATAAAGTTTACATGAATGAAGATACAAACTGGGAGGATGTAGCAAAATAAAAGCAAAGAGGAAAACAGAATTACATGGAGACACAGTTGTAATCAACTGACCTTACAAATAGAGAACATAATGAGAAGAAGGGGAGTGGAGGTGGGGGTGGGGGTGGGGGTGGTATACTCCACTTTACATCACAAACATTTATACAACACCGTCATCAAAATCAATGGGTCCAGAAGCATGCCTTCTTCTCACTAGTATCAAATACATTTTGAAGCAGCATTTATGAAGAGGAAAGTAGATGGTTAACAATTACGACAATGATACATTATACATTTTTTTTTTTTTTTTTTTTTTTGCTGATAAGAAAATCTCACTCTCATATGAAATTAAGAACAAAACAATACATTACAAATGGGGAAAAAGGAACTGCGCAATCTACTCTATTATCTCCTGGCGTAGTTGCCTCATGATGTCATTTATGAGGTTCCAACCTGTTTTCGGACAGTTGACTAAACAAACATTACAAATCTTATCAAGTTTTGTACAGACCCAGAAACAAAATTTGGGCACCTGAATTTTCCAAATTTCATTTATAACATACTGTGCATGCTCAGTGCTTACCACATTTTGTTTCTAGGTCTGTACATAGGCACACACTTAAGCAAGAATAGCTAGCCTTACAATTAATTAGTATGAAAATTGCCATGGTAAGCAGAAATATAATTTCTTACATACATATTTGATGTATATACTGCATAATTTCATATAAATACAAATACCAGTACCTCATCTTTCAGGAGTTAAGTTTTTTTTTCAGATTCAGTTCATTTTATAACATACAACATATTGAAAATATTTAGGAGTTATAATTAAAAAGCCTCTTCCACCATTGAAGACCTGTTTAGTTTTTACCTCTTTATCAGAGCATAAGTGAGCAAGACGCTGATGAACCTCTTCAACAAGTGCTGGGTCAGGAATCTGCTCACCTCTAGAGTCATCTTTCACAAGTTCTTGCCACATAAGACCTTGCTCTGCCTTCACCAGCGCTATTTCAAGTCTGCAACAATGTTCAGCTTGTGAAATATAATTTAAAAAATTAACGAAATAAGACAGAGTATTTAATTAATATGATTCTAGAACAGTGTTCCGCAATCTTTTTCTATTCAAGACACACTCTAGACGGGCCTAGAATCAACATGGCACACCAAAATGTTAATCCCCTCAAAAACATATAATGTGAGTCTCTTAATATCATTACTTAATGTAATAAAATTGATTATTATTATTATTATTATTATTATTATTATTATTATTATTATTATTATTATTATTATTAACATCATTATTATAAAACAGAAATAGACTCTTGCATTTATTAACAATTTATGAACTTCACTGTAGAAAACACACATTTCTATTACTAACATTAAAGTAAATAACTCCACTCATATTTTCAGTGTGATACTTGGGCCTGCTTAGCTGCACACAGATGGTTGATCCGTGGCGGAATCGTTGACAGTGCAAGCCTAATTTCTTCATCGATGGAACTGAGTTTCTCCCTCTTTGATGTTTTAATTTCAGTTAACGTCAAGAAGCCCACCTCACACATACATGTAGTTGAAATTGGCAATAACATATTAACTGCCATGTCGGAGATAACAGAGTATTCACTCTTTATTGACAACCAAAATGTTTCCAAAGGCACTTCGAGAAGTTAATGTCAGTGTTCTGTCAGCTTTTAAATCTGCCAGTTCCTCTTGTACGAGTATATTATTCGGAAGATTGTTTGAATCTACAATGAACATTTAGTAATCTTGCAGCAGAATTATTTTGGAGAGAGTGTTGAAGATTTCGATTGGATCATGAACCCAATCGAAATCTTCAACACTCTCTCCAAAATAATTCTGCTGCAAGATAACTAAATGTTCTTTAATTAAGCCCATTAACACTTTATTACCATCAGCAAGGGGACATTCAGTTGGGAACATCTCAAGCCACCGATTTTAAATAATCTGTATCCACAAATTCAGTTTATTCACAAATCCTTGAATCTCATCCATACTAGACAGAATTTTTTCGTTCCTACCTTGCATTTCTCTGTTAAGCTCATTCAAATGTACGAAAATATCGAAAAGATATGCCAACTTAGATACCCATTCATCATCTGCAAATAAATCTGCGTACTCATGCCCTCAATAGTAAAAAATTCAAGTACAGTACCTCCTCTTTAAGTTCAAATATTCACGCTAACACTTTACCTCGTGATAACCATCGCACTTCTGTATGTAGCAGGAGTGTAATGTGCTCTGAACCATTTCCTGACACAAAACGGAGAAAAGCCTCATATTAGGAGCCGCAATTTGATGAGATGTAGGTCATCCCATATTATTTGCAGATGACACAAGTATAGTAATTACAGCCAATAACTCCAACACATTCCAATCTTCAAGAGAGGAAATTCTCTTCAAAATATGTGACTGGTTCTCAGCCAATAAATTAGTATTAAATTGTAACAAAACTAACATAATTCAATTTAAATCCTGTCCAAATTCAACGTCGCAAATTTCTAGCAATAATTAATAATAGATCCCTATTAGAAACAACAACAACCAAACTTCTTGGCTAAAAGTCGATAATGTGTTAAAATGGAAAAATCATATTAAAGAAATTACCCCCAAACTAAATTCAGCTTGTTTTGCTATTAGATCTATGCAAAAGATAATAAATATCAATACCTTAAAAACAATATACTTTGCATACTTCCACTCGGTAATGAGTTTTGGAATAATATTCTGGGGAAATTCCACAGATAGTAACAATATATTTCTATTACAAAAAAGAGTAATTAGAATAATAGTAGGTGCCAAATCTAGGGAATCGTGTAGGACTATTTAAAAAAAACTACAAATAATGCCCATGGCTTGTCAGTATATCTTTCATTAATAATCTTCCTCGTATGTAATCGTGAAAACTTTGTAACTAATTCAACAGTTCATAGCATAAATACACGTCAAAAAAATGACTTTCATACGCCATCAGCAAGTCTATCGTGCTATCAAAAAGGAGTGCGTTATATGGCAGTAAAAATTTTTAATAGCCTCCCTATCGATATAAAAAATGAAACTCAAAACATAAAATTATTTAAGGCCAAATTAAAGAAGTACCTAATTTCTCACGCCTTCTATTCTGTAGGTGAATTCATGACATTCAATAACACTTCATGAAATTGATACTAAAACTGTGTGTTGTACTAGTAGACTATATTGTAAATCTCGTCTGTATATATTTCATCTAGACTGTGACTATAAATTAAGATTTTATAATAGTATTAAGTTTTTTGACTTGTTCCATATTCTAGCTGTAAGCATGTATGAATACCATGGAATGTTAATAAATACAATACAATACAATGAAGCTCACGACATTTACTTCTTCGTCCATCACAATTTTCAGAGGAGATGGCAAAGACTTAGCAACAATGGCTTTGTGGTGAATGAGACAGTGGTTGCTCGTATGATAGGCATTACTTCACGTACTTTAGCCACGAATCCTTTCACTCAGCCTGTCATAGAAGTGGCTCTGTCTGTACAAACACTAACGCAATCCTTCCATGTTAATTCATCACGGACCACATATTCATTAGTTTACGAAATATTTCTTCACCAGTAGCTCGCTCGGGCAGTTCTTTGCAAAAAAATTAATTACTTGCAATTACATCCCCCATCAATGTACCAAATGTGGGAAAGAAGGTGTGCATAACCGCCAATATCGGTGGACTCGTCGATCTGAAGTGACAACTTCTGACTGCTCTTTATTTTCTCCTTCATAATGTCTTCAAAGTCACTGGATGTCACTAACTCAGCGGATATGTAGGTTCACGCTCATGTAGGTTTTACAAGATACCGAATGGCCTATATGCAAAAATATATTTATGAAAACAATTTAATTTTAATTTAATTTGAATTAATTTTATAAATTTCTTACAATAACAGGTAAAATTCGCGTCACACCTTTCACCTCGGGAAGGTTGCGGAACACCGTTCTAGAATGACGCTATTAAAGTGATCACTGTAATGTCCTTAATGCAAGTTCATAACTTTCCTAAGAAAAAAATGGTACCATATTTTAACTGATGGATTCCTATTGTCCAACCAAAATGGAACAAGTGCTTGTGCTACATCTCCTCTGTTGGCGTTTTATAAATCCTTAGGTTGTGGAACTACAAATTTTGATGGAGAATTTGAAGCCATCTATTCGACATTTCAACATCTGCTGTACCGGATCTCTTATTTTGAACAAGCTGTTGTATTCAGTGATTTTAAAGCAGCTATTACTGCTGTAACAGCCAATCTGTCACCTTAAAGTAAAATAAAGTTAGGAAATTATATACCATCTGATGAAGCTTAAAAAAATGATAGTTTTTCAAAAGGATACTGGCACACTGTGGATTATCTGGTAATGAAGCTGCTGTCTTGCTAAGAAGGGAAGTAAAATCTTACAAAACCCCATGTCATCTTTATCATTTTTAACAGTTAAAAGATTAATCAACTGAAAATATCAAGATATAATATCGAATTATTTCCACGAAATTTCAAATAATAAAAGATGGGAGTGTCTCAGTGTACAACAAAATATAATTCTAGAATATCCAAGGAAAAGTGCAGCTGCATCCTTTCGATTACTCACATGGCATGACTGTTTATCAAAACACTTGAACAAAACTGGAATTTTTTCTTCATCACTTTGTCCTTGCACAGTCTTTAGGAAGAAATGCACCAGAATCATCTTCAGCTATATGCATCCCTTTCCTCTAAACACATTGTGTGAGAAATACTGGAGAGCAAGAGAGTTAAAGCTTAGCATTAGTTATCAGCAACATAATTTACGTGGGCTGAATAAAAAGTACCTAATGGCAACACTGCTACATCAGATAGCCTTAGAGTGTTGTGGAGCTGAAGATCAGATGAGCTAGTGCGAGTGGTATCGGTTGTACAATATTCAATCAAATACAGCAACACTGTAAGTACAGGAGGACAGTGCAAGCACCCTAACGACATGTTTACGAAACTGGAACAACGTTCGTGGATCAAAATTGAAATTGCATGAGGTCGTAGTGCACAATACTGTTATCAGAGACTGTGTGAAGCATGTGGTGATGCAGCATTGTCATATTATACAATAGTGTTTAGTGAAGGCAGGGATGCTGTTTAGGACAGGCCTTGTTCACGACGACTAAACTATTCAGCTTCTTACTTCCCTGCTGGATGTTGATCACTGATGGACTGCGCGTGTATTAACTGCAGAGATAGGTATATGAAACAAAACCGTGCTCCACATTCTGCATTATATTCTTGGGTTACGCAAAATTGCAACACACTGGATACCCCACTGAATGGTTTGCGGGCCTTTCGTCCACTACCTTTTGTCCACAATTTGTTTACCTTTCGTACACTCATTTTCAACCATGTTCTCTTGTGCACAACCGATTGGTCCATACAGTTTACATCCATACATACATTTTGTCCACACCTTTTACGTGCATAACCTTTCGTTCATCTTAGAATACAAATTTGTGTTTCCTTCTTACAACTGAAGGGCTCAGAGCCAAAGGCGACTAACCCACAACTACAAAATGAGTAAATAAGGGTTGAAATTAAGAGGATCCTGACAAAAATGATTGGTTTCACAATTTATTTTAATTGGTTTACATTGAATAAATACAAACAAATATCATTAATCTATAACAACAATGTATAGTTTTGAAAAAAGGCTTAATACAAAATTGTGGGTTGGTAGCCTTTGGCTCTGAGCCCTTCAATTACAACATATGATATTGCCATCACTGTCATCTATTTCTTAGATACGTTTCATTGTCCTTTGGATATTAAAAAGTATGAATATATATGTTTTCCATTTTGGATATTAAAAATTATACACGTCGGAGGCAACCAATGTTACATTATAATGAGTACTGCTACCACTTCCACTCAGTCAGCAAAGACGGAAGAAGAAGATACTGGAGATGTGAGGATCGACAGAATTGTAATGCAAGATGCACAACTGGGACTGACTTAGATGACATCGCAAAACATCAACATAATGCAGGTGTGGAGGGCGAAGTTAGAAAGTTATGAATGACCTTAAGAGACGTGCAGAAGAAAATCCTAATGAATCTCTGGCACAAATCATGCGCGCAGCTCTTCACGACGAGACGGACCAGAAACCCTTCTGATGTTGGACAGAAACACCATGAAGAGACATGTGAACCAAACTCAAAATAAAATTCGGCCACCAATTTCTCGAACTTTACAAGAACTTGTTCTCATAGATAAATAAACTTAAATAAAATACATTTTCACCAAATGAAATATGTTTCATGTCATCTTTTTTTTTTTTTACCATAGTAGACGAAATAGTCGGTGGACGAAAACTTAATGGACGAAGCATGAAAATGGACTAAATGGTCAGTGGACAAAACTTAATGGACGAATCATGAAATGGACAAATGTGTCTGTGGACAAGAAAAAAAGTGAACGAAACATAGTGAACCAAAGGCCCTATAACGCACTGAATCACTGAGGTGCAACAATGGCAGCATTATGCAATTGCTGAACTGCTATCAGAGGGAAGATGACGACTTCCTTGGACGGATCCTAACTATGGACTAAATGTGGGCTCACTCATACAAACACATGAAGCAGCAATCAAATGAATGGAAGCATCCCGGCTCTCCTCATCCAAGAACAATGCGCTCTGATGTTCATTGTGGCATATGACATCTATAGAATAATACTGTACCATGCAGTAAATGCTGCCTCCTGCTGCAATTTCCTGCAACACTACCTTCGTCCAGCTTTAAAGAGAAAGCGATGGCACCTTCTGGAAACGACTCCTTTCACTCTTCATGACAATTTGAGGATCACATTGCTAACATCATGACATCTTCTGCGTCATTGGTCATGGGAAGTACTGGAACATTTTCCTTACCATCTGATATGAGTCCGTGCAATTATGATCTCTTTCTCACAATGAAAGACCCACTTAGAGGGATACATCATAATATAAGAGATGCCATTATTCATGTCATAGGACAGTCACTTCAGGACATCAACATAGATGGACAAGCTGATGGTGTACGATGCCTTCCGCAAGTGTGGCAAAAGATGATAAACATGGGGAGCGATTACAATGAAGGAATGTAAGTGGTATTTCCTCTGATAATGAAGCCATTTAAAAATTATAGCACTGTTGCCATTACTTTTTAACCAACCCTCGTAGAATCCAATGATACATGAACAATTTGGTTTGTACCACAAAGAACATGAGCAGTCGCAGGTATCAACTATTTTCAAAATTTTATAATGATTTATTTAATACGATGTCACATTTTATCTTCTTTAGAAAAGTAAACTTAAAACATACTAGCATATGGTTCTAATTTTGTCATCAAAGGTGACTTTTTCTTTTTACTAATGGTGTGCACTTGAAGCCAGTAGTGTAGATCAATTCACTGACAAAAATGTTTCCAAGGATGTGCCATAGGAGGTGGGTCTACACTATGACATGAGATGAGATGAGATGATATATATATATATATATATATATATATATATACTGTATAGTGTGGCACGTGGGAACGACAGATTTTGAATCAATTACTGCAAAGTCATACTTGAAGTTGGTAAGACTGTGATACCGCCATACTGTTTCTTAGGCAATGCCATTTCAGTTGCCATGAGGCAGAGAATGGGAGAGCATTTTGAATTCGCAGTAAAAACAATGATTGTTGTGAAGCTGTGAAGAAAAACTTCCATAAGTGTGAATATCAGTAGTAAATAAACAGTATCAGATATGCATTTTGCAAACTCTCAAACAGTAATTTAAATTAATTAACATGGAAGATGTGTTCGTAGGAGGAAGAGAAAGAAACTGCCTAAGATTTGCTTGCTGATATGGAGTTGTTAGCAAAAGAGGAGACAATACTAAGAGATATGCTACTAGAGCTAAATGATAGCTGTGAGCAGTGTGAAATCAATATAAATACATACAAGAAGAAGACCATGATATCAGAAGAAAAATATAGGTAAACGTGCAAATTCGATATGAGGCAATGGAACAAGTGGACAGCTTCAAATACTTGGGGTGTACTGTAAGCAGTAACATGAGCTACTGCCAGGAAATCAAGAGGTTAATAGCAATGGCAAAGGAAGCTTTTAATAGAAAAAAGAGCATCTTCTGCGGACCTCTTGAAAAATAACTAAGAGAGAAAGGGGCAGAAACTTGGACATTATGAAGTGGAGAGAAACGAAACCCTCACTTTTAGGAGCAGCAGTCTTTTATGTTTTATAAACCTACAATACAGGATCATCTGTTTTACTTTTTCCAAAAACAAGACATGTAAAACAATTCTTCATTATCATCATCATCATCATCATCCCACGTATTAGACCTAGTGGTCTGTCATGGTCTCTACCTGTAGTTTTTTTTTTAAGTTTCTGCAACCTCTTGGAACATATGGTAAGATTCGTTTTGGCAAGCGAGTATAGGGCATTCTGCCAACATGTTCTTTCTAGTTCTATAATGATTGAAGAGGTGGATTCCAAAACCAACTAATCAAAAAACTACTTTTTTCAGGAGAGCAATAAAACTGAAATAATTATTTTGGAGCTGATTATCTGAGTAATTTATGTTGTACCACATATGTCATAACATAGATATGACATTACGAAATATTTGTGGCATTTACGTTTTTATCTTACGATTTATAGACGCGTATTTTTTCAAAATCGCACTAAGTCATGACTTAGTTTGATTTGGAAAAAATTCAGAATATTTCCCTATACTGGTTAATTCAAGTATGCTCTCTTAACTCAAGAAAATGTTCCACATATTTACTACTAAATACTGTAACATTTTACATGTTAGTTTTAACATGGAATATTACATTTTTCATTTACAGAAATAAAGAATTGAATTGCAAATGCTGTGTTAACTGAAAAAAAATATTACACTGCAGGTTATTATGACAAATACTTTAACTTATTAGTATTACATACTATTAGTTGTAACGTAGATTTTACATTTTATATTTACAGAAATTGAAAATGGTTGAATTGAATATTGCAATGTTCTATTTTCACTGAAATTGAAATTTAACTTATTTATTACTACATTAAAATACAATAAAGGAGGTATGTTACAGTTATATGAACACTATATAAGTTTATTAAATTTCTTAGTCAGACATGTTTCGGAGAATGCTTCTCCATCTTCAGTGATAAATTACATAGACGAAGTGGTTCAGATGTTCGAATTGTGTTCTTCAAGCCAAGCAAGGACACAGTTCGAACATCTGAATCACTTCGTCTATGTAATTTATCACTGAAGATGGAGAAGCATTCTCCGAAACATGTCTAAGTTCAATAAACTTATGAAGTGTTCATATAACTGTAACATATATCCTTTATTGTATTTTATGCTCGACCATGCCGAAATGTAATAATTATTCACCTGGTAGCAGTCCTTTAATGCATGTCATTAAAGTACACCCCCTCATTAAAGTACAGGTGTTCAGCCAATGACAATTCAGCTTTGTACCGTTATAAAACCTCAGCCTATGACAAGTCAGCTTTGTACTGTTATAAAACCGCAAGTATCGATTATTCTCGGATATGCAATCAAAAGAGAATTAGCGAAAAGTCACGGAGGCTGGAAATCCAATACTGTCGCAGAAGGTTATGTTCTGTTATTATAATAATTAGCGTTAATTGTAAATAATATTCAAATAAATTCAATTTGTCATCTCGTTTCTCAATGTCTAATTTAATTTCAATGTTCTATCAAAGTTAATATTTAGTTTACTCTGTAGGTTCTTATAGGCTATCAAGGTCAAAGTGGACATTTGTTTTTCAGAAAAAATCAATACTTTCGCGTCTGCGCACATCTTACAATTTACGAGGTATTGCTCAAAGTCAGTTAGATACAAATAAAATGAATAATTTCAAGTTAGAAATATGGTCGAGCATAAAAAGTCGTATGAAACTCGCCTATAATGGTAATTAAGAAGCTCGTATGAAAATTATGAAACGAGCGCAAGCGAGTTTCATAAACATCCGTACTCGCTTCTTACTTACTATCATTATAGGCTCGTTGCATAATGTACTATTATCGATTTTATAAACACTGTAATATTGACCAAATATGTGTATTTTATCATTATTGCTACACTAATTGAACTTAATATGTACATGTTAGTTTCAACATGAAATTTTACAATTTTTTTTTATTTTCATTAACACAAATGGCTTTTCTTCGTCATACATACGAACAGAATTATCATTATCCCCTTTCAGGTTCCTTCAGTGCTTGTTCATAAAATTGTTTGGCTTTACTATTTTCCTCGGGTATGTATTACATCAGCTTAAGAATGTCATTCCTTTTTTCAAAGCTAATGGTATTTTTTAATGTTACATCAGTAATATTTGTAGCGAACTGCAATGTGCAACTACAGTAGAAGGACTGAAATAAAACAAGCCCAACACTGCTAAATCAGCTGTGTCGATATAGCCAATGCGCATAGTTGGGTCTGGAATAAAACAATGTTTGACTTAGTGGATTTGGAAAACACCGTCAATTTTTGACATTTAAAATCGACAAGCCTTAGTTGGATTTGATTTATATACTTATTAGAATTGTATAGGAGAACACACTAAGCAGCATAGCTTAAAAATCACCAAAAATTGGCTTAGTTGGTTTTGGAATCCACCTCTTCACATATGTGTTGAATAACTGATTCTATTTTGAATTCGAGTATGTCATTCCTTCTGTGTTCAAGTAGGAAATAACCAGCAGTTCTTCTCAGGAACCTCATTTCTGCTACTGTAAGTTTTCCTTCATCTGCCCTCCCGATAGTCCACGCTCCACTGCCATATGTAAGGACTGGTCGTGCAAGAGTTTTATAGATCCTAAGTCTGGTTAAACAATTTATTATTCTTTTAAAATCCATTATCCTTCATTAAGTTTCAAACCGAGAACCTCAGTTCTAAAGGTAACTTTATTACTGAGGATTACTTTATTTAACTTTTACAAAGAAAAATTGCATTATAAATGCCTTAGGCCTATACGAATTCATATTTTATATATCTTATCAAACAATTTTCGCATCTGAGGACAACTCCACTAAATTTCGAACTTACTTACTTACTTAATTACTTACTTACTTATTTATTTATTTATTTATTGTACCACAAGCCATGAAATGCTTCCAGATTAGTCCACAGTAAAATGTCCACTGGACAAAGAGTCCACAACAATATGGTTCATGGCATTAAAAAGATCAAATATCAAAATGTCCACTTCAAAATATCCATTAATAACTAAGATGTTCACAAATATTTGTAAAGTAACAATGCTGATTTTGTTACTAGGCAATAACAATGCTGCTTTTGTTACTAGGCAATAGCAAAATTTCTGTGCCATGGTCAGATCATTTACTCATAAAAAGGGGAACAGCTTTTAATACACGATGGCTTTATTTACCATTTTCACTCCAGAAACAGAAATGGTAATAAATTCTACTGGAGGTGCTCAGAAAGAAGCAGATGCAGTGCACACTGTAGAAACCAACACAGACTTGGATGACATTCAAATTGTACAGGATGCAGGACGGAACCACACACATGAAGGTGATATATTATGGCAGAAGTAGAGGTAAGAAGAACAAATGTTGTTTTTTTCCTAATGCCAGGCGTTTGACAATAAAGTCATTTGACCTCTTGCACTCCAATATTTTTCAAAGATATTGTCACGATCAGCCACTGAAGCACAGATTTTGAGGTGCTCCGAATTCATTTTTTGGTTTGGGGACTGATAACAGTCATGGCCTGTTGCCAATCTAAATGCTGCTACAGACAATTTGTGTAATAAATCGGGAATTAACTATGGATTATGATGAGGAGATTCCATTTTTTCCCTTGAGATTGTGTTATCAAATTTTGTTTGTTAAAGTCTAAGTATGTAGATTTAATAAATCTTTTCACAGAGTAACAGGTCAAGGGACCTGTAAGAAATCTCTCTCTCTCTCTCTCTCTCTCTCTCTCTCTCTCTCTCTCTCTCTCTCTCTCTCTCTCTCTCTCTCTCTCTCCCTCCCTCCCTCCCTCCCTCCCTCCCTCCCTTAGCAGTTGTGTATGGCTTCCCTTCCTATTTCTACACACTTCTTTGCCTTAGATACCTTTATAGTTAGTGTCCTGTTATTATCCAAGATAAATGCTACAAAACCGCTACATTCACTGCAGATCAACACAGTGAGTAACCCTCCACAGAACATACACTAGGTGGCACTTAAATCGTTCATCAGGACTATACTACGGGACTTATGAGTGACATCTAGAATGCACTCATTTGACTATATGGAAGGATGTTTGGCTCATATATCCATTACTATGACATTGGCGTTGCTAATATATCACATTCCATAACAAAAATAAAATCTGACCTAGGAAGCACTTATACCGTTTTCCATGTCTGCTCCTCAATTGTCAAATATCGAAGAAGACTAATAATGATTTTGACACAGACCACAGGACATATTTCTAACATGGATATTTTTTAAATAAAATTTATGGACCTTTAATAAAGTGGACGTTTTATTGTAGTGGACATTTATTTATGTACTGAGGACATTTTAGCACAGTGGACATTATTGTAGCTGGACATTTTACAGTGGACCTTTCAACTCTGAATCCATGAAACGCTTACTTGTATTTGTCACTTTTTTTTATTATTTAATCTGACAGGAATAAGGCCATAACAGTTTACTAATGTATTTTTTAATAGTATAAAGATTCGTTTGCTTTGTGGAGAAAAAAAAAACAGAACACCATACTTTACAAGAACTTTATTTGTAACTAGCCGTACCCGTGCGCTCCGCTGCACCCGTTAGAAATAAATATAAAGTAATTACATAATTAAAATAGGACATTTGATCCAGGGAACATTCGTGTTTGATAGAAGGATAAATCGTTTAATATGTTACTTAATTTAAATTGCATCCAAATAATTAAAATGCGATCATTTTGGTCCAGAGACACTCATTTGGTGCAATGACAATTCCTTTAACATGTTTCCTAATTTTTCTTACATGCAACCATAGTTTAATGAAGACTGACATCATTTAGATTTAATGTGTGTATTTTATTTCACTTGTTATAGGTTTCCATTGAATTATGGTAAAAACTTAATTTTAACCCTTGTTTTATACGTATTCAGTAAATGGCGCTTGGCCCACTATGGTTCTGAACCCTTCAAATAAATTATATTATATTATATTATATTATATGATATGATATATGATATAATATGATATGATATATATGATATGATATATGATATGATATATGATATGATATGATATGATATGATATATTATATTATATTATATTATATCAGAAGTTACTGTAATAACATTATAGCATTATGTCCATCTAGAGAAACTACACTTTCCAATGGTGAAATAATAATTAATTATACAAATCGGTTAATTTAGCTTCCGATATTACTTCATACAAACACAGAAACATTCTCTGTAGGCTATCTTTCATAGCTTTCGATTGTTGCTGTCCAAGGCCCCTTATAGACGAAGTCATTTGTTTTTTAATTCATTACACGGCCTTAGATGGCAGTTATTTTAATTTTAAAACTCATTTATCTTATTAAATATCAGTCCTATAAAAATTTTTCAAGGAATAAAACTTATCGCAAATTATTTTTAAAGAAACTTTTGTTATGTAACATTTTTCACAAAAATCAATAATAAGCGAGATATTTCGATTATTTAATTCAGGCCCCCTTATAACCCCCCTTTTAAATAATGTATTTGAATGCCATATAGCCTAAAATCTAAGTTACAACGAACTTAATTTATATTCCAATTTTCATCGAAATCCGTTCAGCCATTATCGCGTGAAAAGGTAACAAACATACAGACAGACAGACAGACAGACAGACAGACATACAAACTAAAATTTCAAAAAAGCGATTTTCGGTTTCAGGGTGGTTAATTATATATGTTAGGACCAATTATTTTTGGAAAATCGAAAATTACCAGAAAAATTTCGGCTACAGATTTATTATTAGCATAGATTCAATTACTCCACATTTTTGTGGAATTGGGGCCTGCTTAAGAATAACTGTACGATTTCGAAGTCGTAGTGTGTCTAACTGTACGGTTTCGAAGTCGTAGTGTGTCTAACTGTACGGTTTCAAAGTCGTAGTGTGTCTAACTGTACGGTTTCAAAGTCGTAGTGTGTCTAACTGTACGGTTTCGAAGTCGTAGTGTGTCTAACTGTACAGTTTCGAAGTCGTAGTGTGTCTATCATATGAAGCATAATGATAAATCAAATGACAACTGACACCTTTATTGTAATTAGTTTGCCCTCACTTACTTGCCTTTGTTGATAGTCCAGGTTGTAATTTCAGCCTCCAAATTGTGCCATGTTGGTCCTTCAAGTAATATATAGTTCTTGCACTCGATTTTGACATAATTTGTTTTCACACACACATCTAGATCTGCTTTCGTTATTTGTTCTGCCACAGAAAACCATATGTTGATATCTTCATTTGTTTGAAGCCAAAAATATTCTGGTTTTTTTTCTGAAAAGATGGAAACAGAACATAATTTTCCTCAAGTAAACAATCTCTATATCTAAGGTTTACCTATTATTAGAGACATTGAATTTTTTTAGACAAAAATTAATTCATAGCAATCAGTTAACCCCACAGTTTAAATTTATGTAACATGATACTGATACCACAGTCTAGTATATACAGTCACGAAGCTTGGGTTTATGAGGATACTAGGAACAATAGATTGTGCAGGTACTATTTCGCATTGCCTGTAATGAGGCGATAGTAGCGATCCTAGTGGTTAGCAACTATCTATGGATGCATATTCACTACATACTGAGCTTCGTGACTGCATACACTAGACTGTGCTGATACTAAGAAATAGAAATGAAGAGTCCACTGCAAAAAAGGGGAATGTCACAAATTTGTGAAAAATTCGTTTAAAGTTCATTTTTACACATCAAGGGGAGTAAAATATCACAGACTACAATGCACTGCAAAAAGGATGATAGTCTCATACCTACAAAGTTTTGATGAATTGGTGAACAACACAAAAAAGAAGGAATGTCATAGCGAAACAGTACTGCAGTGGACTCTTCAAATATACTTAAAGAAATTCTTATTGTATTAATGATCTAAAAATTCAAATTTATTGCCTCATAAGCCAGCATATCTGAGAAAAAGTGTACTTTTTTTTGTTCTGAACATACCACAGTCTCGAGGTTTTTTGTGCTTATCAGTGTAAGTTAACTGGTGATAGCAAGATGATGTCTGACAAGTCGAATCTGAGGAAAAATCTCAGCTAGTAATAGTCAAAATGGAAATCGAATCCATGGCCCAACCCAACCTCAAGTCTCGAGTTCAACTCACTACTGTCGAAGCTATGCCAATGGCAAGCTACTACAACTCACACACCTGTAAATTTTATTGTAATACATCAAGATAATCTGTCCTTATACTGCTTGTTTGAGGCTTGAAAGTAATGTAATTTTCCCTAAGATAGGTTACTAGCCTTATCGTTAGGTAGTCCAGTAGTGGGGCTGCCACTTTTAGCCTCTGGACAGGCTTGTAATGCAGCATTTCCTCTGCATTTGATGAAACAGTTATACCGCTGTGACTCGGTCGCCATTTCCTCGTTGGTAGAAACAGGGTGGACCACGGGAAGGTGAGGATGGCATTTGGATAGGAGAGGCTGTATGTTTCGCGTCACTATCCCTTCTTCACAGTATATCGCAGTATAAACCTAGAGGACATCGTCGACCAGGAAGACCTTTAAGAAGACTGCTAGATGGGACCGAAACAGGTCTACAGAGGCCTAATTCGTGAAGGATGATGATGATGATGATCAAGATAATCGTATTATTGTTGGATATTTCTGATATTTGAAGCTAAGTATCTGTGTTGTGTCTAATGGCCGATAAGACTTCAGTAGCTTGCACCATTTTTCCTCCTGCTTCCCAACAGAAACATATTTCATGGTTTTACTGCTTTCTCCTGTCTAGTTTTACATAAACTGGGAGATGGCTCTTTCTGATGATTTGTCCTGTCTTGTTGCACACTGTACATCTTAGATCTTCTATGTAACCTATGTAGAGTAATATTTCCTATAATATTAAAAGTGCAATATTTTGTATTTTCATTTTAACAACTTGGATCATTCTTAGTATTTTCTTTCATTTACTATTCACATTCTGCAGTCTTTTAACATCAAAATGTGTATAGTTATAGACAAATTGGAAACACTATATATTGAGAAATTCCAGCAATGCTTACATGAATTTTTAAAACTAACAGCACCAAATTTGCTTTCATCTTTGTCCAAAATTGTGGTACATATCATACTGACTATATTTCAAGTACAGTGTCTCCAGAATAGCTCGAGTCTGACAATCATTGATGTTCATTGTAAGCTTTACTACTGTGCTGCTTCTTTCAGGCTTCAATTTGACCTTCCTCAAGTGTGATAATGGACAGGAGGCATTCATTACATGTTTACTGTAAGTTTTAACGTTAAATATGTCTTTCCTTCACACATACAAGTATGTGTCATCCACCTGTTCCAGGATCTGCAGTGGAACAAAAAATTGCACAATTTCATATGCTTACTATAACAACACTATGAGCCATAGTCGAATTATGTTATCAGTACTTAGGCCATAAACCAATTGATGTAACTTGTGTGACCACGCCAATCACACTATCTCCCTTTGCTACAGGCATGAGAGCACCGAAGTTGCATATAAAATTAGCTGTGCAGCGCAGCCTCTCTCAGTAATAGTTCTTTCCATTGTTTCTTACTGGCAGGAGAAGAAAAGTGCGAAGAGGTCAATTTGGAACTGGGCCCCTCCCCTACAGAACTGTCGCGTCAGCCTATCAGGGGGGGAGGGAGAGGGCGGAAGAAGACACCTAAAAAATTCTTCACGGTCTGTGCTGGCTGTGGGGACCCCCTCCCCAACAGCCCGATCCCAAACAACCCATCTCATGTAAGCTACCCTTCAAACTGGGCATTACACACCTAACGGCAAGTCCTACACCAGAGGCGAGCCACAACTTTATAACCTTACCACAGAAATAACAATCCATGGCTTCCCACTATATACTGAACAGTCCCAAGACTACCCAGCTACCCTAACCCGACTCGTAAAAAGCTTGCCTGCACATAAGCCAAATAATCCGAGACATACCCATCGCATGGTTGGTTACATCGCAATCCCCATTTGTTAGCAGTAATGCATCGGAGTGATATATCCACTCCAGTGAGCAGAGTCGGTCACTGGGGCACCTAAATTGCCCCGGGTTCCCACGGGAGGCTCTACATGACTGTACATGACCACTGGTCCGGGCTTCGTACCTAAACTTGCATATAGGGGCAGTATGAAAGGTCCACTATCCCTTTATTGCTGGTTGGAAGTCATGCTTGAAACCGTGGGACAGAACCACAGACATAGGAAAGGTCCCCACTGGTGAAACGGGAGTTATAAGCCTAGCAAACTTAACCTACTAATCAATATAAATAACTAGAAGAGAAAGAAGAATGAAGCCTAACCAGGCATCCTTAACAAATCTCGTCACGTAGGCGGACGTGGCAAAAACTAACAGCGAAATGAAAAGGTGAAAATGACTGTGATGATGTGGTAGGTGTTCTGCATCGCATGCAATGGTGGCTGGTGGAGAGAAATATAGCGATGAAAAAAGAAGAGAGAACGAAAAGATCTGGGTGGTGATAAGTGAGTATATGTGTGAAAAGAAGAGCACAAAAGCCACATCACCCGGTCACCAACTTCACGGAACTCATCCCGACTGGACCTGAGTTTGTTAACAGTGCAAAACTGACCTCTCATTACGAGTGTGAAATGAGTAGTATGTATACTGTGGAACAAGTGGCTTCATGAAAGATGCATCCATGAAGTGTTTGTCCTAGAAAAGATCTGAAAAGAAATTTCTAAGAAAATACAAAAATTACGCAATATCAAGTAAATTCATAATTTATTAATTGGTGGCAAAATTTTGAGACATTAAGAGCTCAATTTATAGAAAACCAAAGGAAGACACAATCTAAGTAAAGAAAAACTGGATGAGATAAGACACTATTACTAGCTAATCCAGGAAAAATCAATATGCAGATAATATCTGAGATAAAATATGTAACATCATGAAACATTTATTACATCACAAGTGGTTGAATATCATGAAACAATGCGAGAATATATCCAAGAGGAGGTAATGACTTCCTGGAAAATAAGGTTAAGTTAAGGTATGACATTGGAGTAGTTTCGAAGTAACTTGGACTCTGCAATTTCATTACACAATTGTACTTTAAACCTCAGAAGATAAGAAAAGTCAGTTATATTATGTTCTAAATCAACTTTGTTAGAAATTAGGTTTCCTGTGAAAAAGTCAGAATGTGAAAATACAGCAAGTGTTCATTGTTAAGATGTGGTCCACTTCGAAATTCGTAGAAATTCGAATCTGCCCATGCTAAAAAAATTCTAAATTCTGGTTTATTTAACGACGCTCGCAATTGCAGAGGTTATATCAGCATCGCCGGTGTGCCAGAATTTTGTCCCGCAGGAGTTCTTTTACATGCCAGTAAATCTACTGACATGAGCCTGTCGCATTTAAACACACTTAAATGCCATCAACCTGGGCCGGGATCGAACCCGCAACCTGGAGCAGAGAAGACCAGCGCTATACCAACTACGCTACCGAGGCAGACTCTACCCATGCTTGCCTCCATCAATCCTGCATCATTTAATGATGAAGTCGGCCTGGGTAGCGTATTTGGTACAGCACTGGCCTTCTGTGCTCGAGGTTGCGGGTTCAATCCTGGCCCAGGTCGGTGGCATTTAAGTATGTTAAAATACGACAGGCTCATGTCAATAGATTTACTAGCATGTAAAAGAACTCCTGCGGGACAAAATTCTGACACACAGGCGACACTGAAATAACCTCTGCAGTTGCGAGCGTCGTTAAATAAACCATAATTATGTATTTAACGACGATGTTACTGCATTAGAAACAGTGAAACATTTTGTAACACACCATGATGTAACTGAACAAATCATGGAACAATTATAACAATTTGAGAGCGTATTTTATTCCTTAATTAAAGCAGTCCAAAATAAGATTTTTTAAAAATAATCACATGTTATTAAATGAAGATCACACTGGAAGAACAAGATAAGTCAATGTCGTAAAATTTTCCGGATTGGAGTTTTAAATGTAATTATATCAGCCAGCTTTAGCTCTGAGCAGCTACGAATTTCTAAAAATAATCTTACATATATGTTATAATTATAAATTTAAGTACTTTATTGTAGACTGAACTGTGAAGTCCTAATTTATCACGTGAAAATTTTACTAAACTGACTTAACTCGTCCTCCCTATATGGTCTTCAAATGCTATTTCAGATGTTATTAAATGTAATTTCAGATACGCGTTTTTTCCTTCAGACTCCCATAAAAAAGTATAAATGACAGTATACTGTATTAACTTCTTCATTTCTTTACTAATACATACTTTCTTCTTTCGTATCCACACATTCTTTTTTTCTTACTGGGTTTTCTGAATCTGAATGAAATTGAAAAGGTTTTCCACTTGATATATATAAACTCTGGCAACCAGGCTCTAATGCAGCATAATCCAGTCCACCAGCACCAGACAACTGACGTACACTTTGCATTGACCACTCTTGGTTCTCTCCTTGAACAGAAAATAAAACATACAGAATATATTTCACAAGCCTAAACTATGAAATAGCAACTACAGTAAAACATGGATAATTCGAACACACTACCGAATATATGTACAATACCAGAAAGCACAGAAAACGAGAGAATACTGGGAAAGAAGATCTAATGAAGCTCCCTTCTCTACCCACAGTGGTGTGTAAATTGAATAAAAGAGGATGTTACGCAGAATAAGAAAGAAAGACGATTTCTACCACGTTTTTTATACTTACACAATGTATTTTTTTTAAGTTCAAGTAGAGTAATTCCACATATTTGATAATCTGAACGAACTGATAATCCTAACTACCCTCAGTCTCAATTAATTTGGATTATCGAGGTACTACTGAACATAATTTTTATGTATTTACAATAAGACATTTATGAAAAATTCTGGATAAAATGCAAATGACAATGTGACATTGACAAAACTTATGGTAGTGGAAAAAACACTGATTGCAGTAAAATTTCAAATGAAAAACTATAAAAATAAGTTTAATATTGTTACAGGATATTTATATAGGTTTCATAAGAGAAGTATCACATTAATTACAAAATTGGCAAGACTACTAAAAAGTTAGGGCGGCTGGGTAGTTCAGTTGGTAGAGAAGTTGGCTATGGACTAGAAGGTCCGGTGTTCGATCCCAAAAGTGGTGATGGGATTTTTCTTGTTGCCAAACGTCCAGAACAGCCCCAAGGTTCACTCAGCCTCCTATAAAATTGAGTATAAAAGGTGGTCAGAGCGTGATGCCAACCACACCACCTCATTCTAGTGCTGAGGTCATGGAAAACATGGGGCTCTACCTCCATGCCCCCAAAGTGCCTTCATGGCATGTGAAGGGGATACCTTTATCTTTACTAAAAAGTTAATGAGTCAATTGTTGACATGTCTTACATGAGATTGACGTTCATCTATATTAAGTCAAAGAAGGACAGAAATATGATTCAAGACATAACACATGAAATACTGCAAACAGCTATTTGACATTTTAAATATTAAAAGAGACATCCCATAAAAAATTCGTGTTCATACAATAAAGACAGTTTCACATGTACTGTAAATTTTATCAATCAACACTTTGTTCTTTCCGCATTTACATATAATACTATTTAATTCTATCAATAAGCAGCTGGCTATGGACTGGAAGGTCCGGGGTTCGATCCCAGGTGGTGACAGGATTTTTTCTCGTTGCAAAACTTTCAGAACGGCCCCGAGGTTCACTCAGCCTCCTATAAAATTGAGTACCGGGTCCTTCCCGGGGGTAAAAGGCGTTCAGAGTGTGGTGCCGACCACACCACCTCATTCTAGTGCCGAGGTCATGGAAAGCATGGGGCTCTACCTCCATGCCACCCAAGTGCCTTCATGGCATGTTACGGGGATACTTTTACCTTTAATTCTATCAATATTTCCTACACTCTCTCGTAAAATTATGAGCAAAACTTCTTCTTCTGAGGCCACGGCATGCTTAGCTATACTTAATTTATACTGAAAATCTAACAAAAACTTCTCGAAAATACAGTTTGAAACCAAATTTTCTCAACGAAAATAGACAATGGGTTAACATTAACAGTTAAATTATCCTACCTTCACTAAAAGTAATCCATTCCAGTTGTGTAGCAAATTTCACTTCTTCAGAACCATTCTCTCTCTCCTTTTTCATTTCATCAACCCAAAAGAGCAAACTATGAATCTCTCTTCTATTTGCTATATTCTCTCGTGAATCCAAGACAGTGAAAGATTTCTCTTTTCCACATACTTCATCACTAAACATCACCTGCACAATATTAAAAATGGATATAAAAAAGTTACAATTATATAAAAAGTTATTCCTGCTCTTACATAAAAAATTACTGACTATGAGTTCATAAAAAGAGAACGACTTTTTACAATACAGAGATTCCACACCACATAATAGATATAATAAAAGATATAACTGAAACAAAGAGAACAAAATAAAAATAAAATATGATTCCGAATTATCAAGCTCTGCAGAGACAGAGAGAGGGAGAGGGAAGGGGAGGGGAGGGGGAGAGGGAGAGAGACAGACAGACACACACACACACACACACACACACACACACAAAGGGTATAATTGAATGAAATAACAAAATGGGAAAACGAAAATACATCAGATATTCCACTCTCAGGGAAAGTACAACTTAATATCTATTACTTGCCACATAATTCCATCAGACACTTTACACAATATTCAGAAAGTCACATTTAACCCCTTACCGCATTTTGGGACAGATATGGCACATATCAGTTTTATATTCATATAATTTATAATATAAGCATTTAATATTTCAAACTGCATACTGGGTCAGATATGGCACACGGTCAGGAATTGGATTTGACCATATGTGACATCAGTTGAGAAAGAAAGAACTACTTAAATTATTTTAATATTAAACCAGTGTGTGCAGTAAGGGGTTAAATTACCGGATAATAAACTAATAACCGAATATGGGCTAAAAAATCTTCATAAATTAAGGAAAAACAATAGGTTTTGAAGGACCTGACCCCAATAAGAAACAAGTAAAATCGTTATCGAAAATCAAATAATAGAAGTAAACACATTCAACTATTTAGAAAATATAATATCATAGGAGGAAGAAAAGGATATCAATAACAAGCTAAACAAGTTTTCAGAACTAACATATTTAAACCAAGGACAACATTAAAGAACAATTGAATCAAATTATACAATATAAATAGTAAATATACAAGCCATAACCTATATTCTATCTTAAATTTAATATGCATCCAGGACAACATTAAATCGTAAGTTGATAAGTACATAATAATGAGTGATAACATGGATTAGTATTGACCAGTTACTGCTCATTTTCACATTACATAAGTTAATTTTAATTGATTTATTATTTTCTTGGTGTACTTGTTTCTCTGCTTGAGGTTATCTTTACCCCAACTGAACTATTATAACGAGAATAAACTGAATAAACATTACTAATATCTTAAATTTAGCTTTCAGTGTGCTTCTTTGGAAACTTTTAAGTTTCAGGCAGGCTAGGATAATATATTTAAAAACAATTCCGGGCACAGGTCAGGTTTGGGTTCAGAGATGAATGGGCCTGGCTTTAAAATTTTGACCCATGCAGATCTGTACCTGGAAGAGCCTACTCCCACACACAATATGTACAGACTCGGAAACAAAATTTAAGCCACCTGAATTTTCCAAGTTCCAGTTTTAACATACTCCGTATGCTTACTGTTATAACTGGAATTTGGAAAATTCAGGTGGCCCAAATTTTGTTTCTAGGACTGTACATTCATTCATTCATTCATTCATTTATTTTATTCCATAGATCTTACATGAGCAATGAAGCTTTAAGATGTGGAACATGTCAACATTTTACAATATTACAATTACAATTTTTACAAATTTTTATAGTTTTACAATTTAGTAATTTTCTACAATTTTTACAATTTTGTACAATTTTTTTACTTTTTTTTTTTTTTTTTTTTTTTTTACATTTTGGCGAGATGTAGTGAGATGAGATGAGGTCCGAGGATTCGCCAAAATATTACCCGGCATTTGCCTTTTCGGTGGGGGAAACCTCGGAAAAACCCAACCAGGTAATCAAATCAAAGGGGGTAATCAAATCAAAGGGGTTGATGCCAAGGACTCGCCATAGACCATCCGGCTTCAGTCCCACGGCTGGGGAAAACCTCCGAAGAAACCAAAGTCCAAAGGGGGATCCAACCCAAGCCCGGACGCAGCTCCGGATCAGCAGCCCAGCGAGTCTGTCGACTGAGCTACATCGATGGCTCTACTAAAAGTATACAATACATAGCCAATCAGATTATTAAATTTACAAACGCAAACGATCATTCATAAGTTGAACTATATTATAATACAAAACAATTTAATTAAATTTAAGGCATAAACAATTCAACCAGTTGTGATATACAGAAATTGATAATACATATCATGCAAACTACTTCAAATTACAAACACAAACAATTTATCAGTAGAGCTATATAGATTACTATTCAATTTAAAGCATATACAATTCATCGGCCAAAACTATACAAATATATACAATACAAAGTAGCATACTTTCATTAAGCTATACAAATTTGTGCAATTAATATCAAGTAGATTAATTCAATTTATATTCATAAACAATTCATCAGTTGAGCTATACATATTACCAGGGAAAGGATTTATATGTAAATACATATTTACTTATAAAGCTAATATAATTTATATTTTGCATTATCTTTATGTTTCACAATGTGTAGGGTTGAAAAATCCTACTTTTATTTTCCATATTTTTCCATATTTTAGAGTTTAGTACATATTTTCGTTAATTTCCATATATTTTCCATATTTCATATAAAACAGTCCATATTATATTAGGTTTAACAATAAAACAAAACAAAATTCCATTAACTTTTAAAAATACATTTCAACAATAGAGATTTAAACACATGTTCAGTAATCCCTTTAACATCAGAGTTATTTGAAAATTAGCAGTCCTATCAACAATGGGAAAGTAAGTTACAAAACTGTATTAATTTAATTTAAAATTTTTAACAGACTTCAGTTGTGCAGCTCAACAGTTAAATGCCAGTCAGAGTACACATAGGTTCAGTTTTGTAAATCATACTATAAAGACGGTAAATATGCCAAAAGTACGTCATTCAGTCAATTTAAAATCAAAACTAACAAGTTACATTTCAGAATTTAAAGAAGATGGTTTATCAACTGACAATAAAATATTATTTTGTAATTTGTGTCAGTGTGCAGTATCATCTACACAAAAGTTCCTGGTGCAACAACACATTACAACTAGTAAACATCAGGCCAACAAACAACTAAATTCCAAGCAGAGACAATTGTTTTTAACACAACCAACAACATCGAATGTAAGATCTGAGTTTAACATCGACCTGTGCCGTTCTCTCATCTCTGCTGATATTCCTCTCTACAAACTAAAGAATAAGGTCTTCAGGGAATTCCTTGAAAAATATACTCAACATACAATCCCGGATGAGTCAACACTTAGGAAGGCGTATGCTCCATCCATCTACGATGAGACAATACAGAAGATAAGAGATGAAATTAAAGATAGTTCAATTTGGGTTTCCATTGATGAGACTCCCGACAAAGAAGGTAGACTTGTTGGTAATGTAGTTATCGGTTTGTTAAGTGAACAATATTCTGAACGAATTCTTTTACATTGTGATGTTCTAGAAAAGTGCAATAACAAAACTATAGTTAAACTGTTCAACGAAGCTATGGGTATCCTGTGGCCAAAGGGTATTATGTACGATAATGTGTTATTCTTTATTAGCGATGCTGCCCCTTATATGGTCAAAGCTGGACAAGCATTATCTGTTGTATATCCTAAATTGACTCATTTTACTTGTGTGGCGCATGCATTTCATCGTGTGGCAGAAGTGGTCAGAGACAATTTCCCTAAAGTAGATTTGTTGATTTCATCAGTGAAAAAAGTATTTCTCAAAGCTCCCAGTAGAGTTAACGTGTTGAAAGAAATGTACCCTGAAATTCCATTGCCACCAAAGCCAATTTTAACTAGATGGGGTACATGGCTAGAAGCAGTTGAATATTATGCCGAACATATAGACTCTATTAACAATGTTCTCCTTGCATTGGACTCTGAAGATGCAGTCTCAATTGATACTGCGAAAACAGTTACCTGTGACATAAGTGTGAAGAATGACTTAGCTCACATTCAGCATACATTTTCATGCATCATAAAAACGCTCAAAAGTCTCCAAAATAGGCACCTTTCACTATCTGAAAGTTTTGAAATTATAAATAGTACTGTGGAACAACTGAATCGTGGTAGAGGTAAAGTTGCAGATGCAGTAAGAGCTAAGGTGGACACTGTACTTTCAAAAAACCCTGGATATGAAGAACTACAAAAGGTTGTTGCTGTGATGAGTGGTGAATCAACAGTGAAGATTAACTTGGACTTATCCCCAGCAGACATTGTGAAATTGAATTATGTACCAGTTACTTCTTGTGACGTCGAACGCTCTTTTAGTCAGTATAAATCTATCCTCAGAGACAATAGAAGAAGATTCACTTTTCAGCACTTGAAAGAAATGTTTGTAACCTATTGTTATGGTAACAGACAATAAAAATTGTGTTTTGTTGAAACTACATTGGAAGATAAGGTACGTCCATTATATTTTTTGTTTAGTTTGATTAAAATGTATCAATATTTAACGTACATAGTCATTTTTTTATAATTTTAAGTCCATATTTAATTCCATATTTTGGTAAAAATCCATATTTAATTCCATATTTTGGTAAAAATAACTACATATATATTTACATATTTCATATATTTTTAGTCCATATAAATCCGTTCCCTGCATATTACCATTCAATTTACAGTAGGTCTATATACAATTCATCAGTAGAGCTACACAGACTAGTAATCATTTTAAGAACATATACAATTCATCAGCCAAACTATACAAACATATACAATCAAATTAGTTCAATTTACAAACTTATTTTCGTTAAGCTATACAATTCATATGAAGTAGATTAATTCAATTTATAAGCTTAAACAATTCATCAGTTGACCTATACAGTATACTATTCAATTTACAGTACATACAATTCATCAGTTATGCTAAACAAAAAATACAATACATAGTAAACAGATTAAGTCAATATAAAAACATATTTTAGTTGAGCTATATAAAATTGTACATGCCATTTAAGTAGAATAATTCAATTCACAAGCATAAACAATTCATCAATTGTGTAGAAGGTATGAGTATGTAGAAATTTGGTTAATTCTTTTCTGAACCTTTTCTCGTTGTTCTTCAAATCTTTAAGATAACTAGGCAGTGCATTGAAGACTGTTATACATGAATAGCGAACTCCTTTTTTAAAACAGCTTAGACTAACAGAGGGTAGATGAAGATCTGATTTATGTCTTGTATTAAAATGATGAATGTCTTGATTAGTACTGAATTTATCTTGGTTTTTAATATACAGCATCATTAGGGAAAGAATGTATTCACAAGGTAAAGTCAAGATTTCTAAGTTTCGGAAAATATTTTTACATGAGGTCCTTTTATGCACACCGGCCATTATTCTTATAGCTTTCTTTTGTAAAACAAAAACGTGTTTAGCTTCAGACGAGTTACCCCAGAATATTAATCCATATTTCATTACAGAGTGAAAATATGCAAAGTATGACATTTTAAGTAAGTTTATATCACCAATAGTAGATAAGGATCTTAATGCATAACAGGCAGAGCTCAATTTACGAGTAATACATTCTATATGCGTTTTCCAGTTCAAGTGATTATCCAATTCTAAACCAAGAAACTTTGTGCTTATAGATTCTTTGAGATGAGTTCCATTTAATCGAATACTGTAGGAAACCTGAGCACTATTGTGTGTACTAAATTTGACTGCACTGGTTTTATCAACTTTAAGTGCTAGTTTATTTGCATGGAACCATTCATTCATTAGATTCAGCACTGTATTAGAAGTGTTTATAAAATGATCGTATTGTTTGCTTGAAATAATTACACTTGTATCATCTGCAAATAAAATTACATGGGATGAATTGTTTATGGTCAAGGCTAAATCATTAATATAAACTAGAAACAACAATGGACCTAAAATTGACTCCTGCGGAACACCATGTTTAATATTTCTAAATTCTGAATAAGTAACTTTATGACTATTTGGTACATTTATTTCTACTTTTTGTTTTCTATTTGATAAGTACGATGTAAACCAACCCAACATCTCATCTTTAATACCATACCATTGATACTCTCACTAGCTAGTCTCCTGGCTGACACACATTATCATATTCAACATTCTATTTTTTATATGTAATAAGAAAGTATAAGCAATGCTGTAATTTTCAATGTATCCTACGAATGTTATCTTACATTCCATCTTTTATTTTCCGCCCTGGAGCCTGTGCTGACAACATGTATGGTGCCTGCTCCATCTGAAAGCACAGCCATTTCTGGTGATGGGAAGCTAAGTGAAGTGTTGTAGTGACCAGATTTCCTCACATGATTGCTTGGCATCTCCCATACTTCCAGTACATTATCAAGCAATCCACTCTGGGAAAAAAAAAAGTGATCCACTATTAAACAGATAAAAAGATTTGATAGAACAGTAATTAACCAAAATTCTTCTAATTCAATACATTAACAGTTTTACTGAGGTGTTTAGATTAGATGATTACAGGTGGCTTTAAAATACCATTCGTGTCTGCAATGATTAAGGCACTCTGTTTTAACACTGTGGTAAAGCCATGGTTAGTGGTTCGAATACCGCCTACTTAATAGATGTTTATTGTTGACATGATGTCCTTTACTGCATTAGGCCCACTGCCATGCTGATGCGATATGACGGGAATTCAAGTTCTGATAAGGGGTCTAGAGACCTTCTGCTTACAGAATCAAAAGCAGGCATAAGCTTACATCTTATTTAAAGGCTAGAAATGCCCATGTTGACATGCCTGCCTTAGTACGAAATTGTCTTGCTGTCAGAAGAGACCAGTATATTTTCTATGTTAGGTTAGAACACAATGTTAGGTCAGTGCTACGATTAATATTATAGTCTGATTTAGTGACACTAAATACATGCGTTATTTAGCATTATTCCTGATGACACTGATTTTGTACATAACAAGTCTGCATGGTTTCCATGCAAAAAGAAATTAACTTCCCAAACGGCAATAAAGTGTTCCAGATTGGCTTTAAATAAAATTAGTTTGATAAATGTATGTCTACTCTAAGAAATTATTTAATTAAGACTTTGCAGATTACAAACACAGTAATTTCAATTAATATTGTATGCATTGTAATTAAGTTCCTTCACAGAAGATCCTCATTTTTAAGGACCATGGACCCTGCAGGCCTAATTTAAATAATAAAAAATAGTTGAATTTTAATATTTAAGATTCTGATGGCGTCAATTTGATTTAAAATTATTCCTAGAAAATATACTTTTCATCACACAAAAAGTTATTTTTACATAATACACTTTACATGTACATTTTATCTATGTGAATTTCAGAAGACTTTTCAAAGCTCTATTAAACCTTGGAGGTTGGTGATTATACAAGGGGTGGCTACTTACCAAAATATACCACTGAGTTAAATTTGAAGCTGCCTATTTTTCTTATATCCCAGTTATGCATTAATTCAAGTGTCTTGCAGGATTGTTTAAATAAAAGGGGTAGTGGGGAATAAAGCTATTACCATATTTCTCGAATAACCCATGCTCGAATAAGCTGCACATCCCACTTAAAAAAGGAAACTGAAATTACAAAAATAAAATTTTCAAAAAATGTATATTATTAAACACAAAATGGCCAATATACAGTAGTTGCATTTGACTAATGAAAACAGAAATGGCAGTTCAGTGGGCGAAGATAAGCAGTGCATGCACTTCATAAACATACTATAAAACCAGCCCTGCTCTCGTCTTCCCCTTACATATCTTACAGAGGGAAATCTAGACAGCTTACCAAAAACAATTTGCAGAACTGCTGCCAACTATTCCTTTAGCTAGCTCTCATAACGGAGCAATGTGCAACAAGCAACTGCAACTACCAATATGCAATATTGTTGATTTCAGTCTGTTTACATTACAATAGGTGTAAACTCTCACACTGGAGCAACATGATATCGGCTTTGCAAGAAGGTCTTTAAGCAATATGTGTTGCCAGTGATACAGCATGCATGTTGAAAAGAAATATATATATCACTAGATTAGAGCAACATTTCTTCTAGTGGGGGTGACCTGTGAAAAGTTTAAGCTTCAAACTCCGAAAACATCTGCTATAACAATCAAGAAATATCTCACGATTCTGCCAACAATTTCAAATTTTCAATGTTGTGGAATTGGTAGAAAACTACCCATGTATTTATGTATGTATTTGTGAAACATCCTGAAACTGCGGTCGGGACTATCAGAGAAGGTGGGGAAGAGGAAGATGAAGCACCAACTAAACTTGTGAAAACAGAAAACATAGAAAAGCATGAGAAACGAAGCACATAAATATTGTTGATTATCTAAATTACAAACAGACTTCTCTATTGCAATAAAGTCATATCCAATCAAATTCCGATCTTGATTCTCTAAAGGTTTACTACCAGACCTAGCAAAAATGAATGACTATCAAAAAGGCAATGTTATTGATGTTAATTGATCCCATTTTGTGTGAGAGTCCTCCGCAAGATATGCATGCACATATGCCTCAGCTCTACCTAATCTTGATATTTTCAATAATGCAAATGTAACTTTTTAATAAATTAATTAATAATCAATATTTACTTGAGTGCAATCATAATTTCCCTATAATATGTGTCTCGCTTTGTCTTTGTTATATCTCTGGAAGGTGTGGGGTTCATCCCAGGCATTGACGGGATTTTCTCGTGACCGAAGTTCCAGAACAGCCCCGAGTTTCACTCAGCTTCCTATCAAACTGAGTACCGGATCTTTCCAGAGGGTAAAAAGGCGGTCGGAATGTGGTGTCGGCCACATCACCTCATTCTAGTGCAGAGGTCAAAGAATGCATGGAGCTCTACCTCCATGCCACCATGTTCCTCATGGCATGTATGGAAGTACCTTTTGCGATTTGTGATGCAACTAAATTTATTTGGGTACATTCAGCAGCAATTTTTTAACTGTAAACTTCATCTTACGATGTTGGATGACGTATATACGTCCGTTGATGTGACATATTAATGAATATTTAAATACTTACATAGTCACAATCATGCCATGGTATTTAAATATTCATTAATATGTCACATCAACGGACGTATATACGTCATCCAACATCGTAAGATGAAGTTTACGTTTACAATGTTTCTTTCCACCCATAAGCAGTGCTGACTAGGTCAGACGCTATGGACAGTCCTCTATAACAGAGTCGCCGGTATGAGAGGAGAATTTGAAGCCTTTGGCGTGAAACGAACTCGATAGCTCAGTTGGTAGAGCACCTGACCGGAGTACAGGAAGTCGTAGGTTCGAATCCCGCTCGAGGTTGTGAAATTTTTCTTTCATACCATGGCATGATTGTGACTATATAAGTATTTAAATATTCATCAATTTTTTAACTTTGTAGGATATGTTTTGAGTTGTTTGACACATGTATTTGCACTGTAATTTATTAATTCTGTAGCCAGAACCTCTTCTTTCCAATAACCAACAGAGCAGGAGAACCTCATAGTTGTAAGATGATGATAATCTTAACTTTTACTATGGAACAGCAAATTCGAACTTACCAGATTGCTAATCACATGTTGTTTCAGTGTGAGAGAAGGTCAGAAAAATATTTCCTGTTGCAAATTGCTCCACTGTGAGAGCTGCCTTATAATACAAGTACATGACGTGGACAGTAGCAAGGGCACACCCTGATAATAGAAATTAGACAAATACCTATGATCATCGCTAAATGAAATAAAATAAGTTCAAATTTAGTGGGTAAGTTAGTGCAAACCTCTTAGCACCTAAAAGAGCCGCTCCAGCAACCAGCTTAACTGTATTTCATTTTTATAACAGTGTCAGATAAAAAGTCGAATGGGGGACATTTCATGTAAATGTCAACCAGATGATGCGATTTTGAATTATTCAATCTTTGAACGAAAAACATAAACATAAAAATTCATAAACATTTATAATAGACGATGTAATAAGTCTTCATTATTGGCACTGTATGTTAAACAATGTAATAAACAGTATATAATAATATTATAATCACAGTGTGTGTGTCCGTAACATTTCTCTGTGTGTCAGTGACAATAAATATTAGGTCTAACCGATTACAATATACACAGATGATTTTCAGTTTAATGCCTAGTACCTAATAGTGTCTTATTCATTCCTATATAGGGTACTAGTGTTAATAAATAAACGTTATTAAATTCATAGAAAACTTTCATTGCTCACAAGAGTTACACAATTTTACACTATGTGAGGTATGTCCGTGACAGATACATTAATCCAAATATTTTAAATTTACACTTGATTATAAACCATGAACTTTTACTCAAAGAAACTGTTACCGGTATATGTAATGTTTTGTTCTGTTATATCTTGAACCTGAAAAAAAGTCAATGAATTTAAGTAATTATAATATTAAGTGTCTAATGTGTGTCCGTGACTAAATGGAATAGCCCATGGGTCAATTCTTATGATAGTTGTCGATTTTTATCTAGAATTAATATATTTCAATTTCATGTTCCTACATACAACATATATTTTTCAATGGTTGAATATAAATTGAGTTTATCTAGGAAAAGTCCTAATTCTTTTCTAAACCTCCTCAAAAATACTTAGGTAAGTCAAAAAAATGATCAGAAAATGAACAATTTAAATAATATAAGATAGCTTACACTTTTGAGGCTCTTCTGAATCTTCCAGCGTTTGTCTATAAAGTAGACTGTGTCTTCATACCAAGGGTCTCCATACAAATGATTATGAAGACCAAAGGCTTTAATATGCAGGAATGAATACTGATCATCACTTGGAAGAACATGATCCACTTCTGTAACACAATAAAAAATATGACAGTAAGCTTACAGCACTAAATGTGTGATGAGAAATATTTAAAATGTCAATTAAACCTGCCGAAATGATTCTTCAGTAAATACACATTTTAGAGGTGCACTAATTGCAATATTAATGTGCACAGGTAACTGTAAATAGATACTAAAAATATTAAGTATTGTTATGTACCTGTAATTACATTTTCCACATTGAAGTTCGACAATACTTAACAAATGCACAACAGTTTAAGAAGATACGTTATTTAAGTACAACAAATGCACGACAGTATGATGGGATCGGTTAGACAAATATGTTTTCATTCATATTTCATATCAAAACTCTGCCACAAAATCATGACGTTAATGAGTATAGTAGGTTTAGTTACGTCTAGCTGCTTTCTGGATTTCCTTAACCTTTTAGCGCCGTATATGGCAATGCAAATTGCCTTAACTTTAAATAGCTCGCTAAGGATCAGACTACAAGATATAAAAGTGGGAAATGTTTTATTCGATGCATGGACATGTGTAGAAGGCCACAGTGATGTCAATTTCATTCTAGTGTTCATAGTGCTAGTGTGTTCATTGTTGGTTCTTGGTGCTGTGTCAAGTTACGAAGAAATGGACGTAGAGTTTAAGTACATTGTTATTATGTAAAAAATGATACTCGGGAGTAGAGTCAGGCAAACAGCCTCTTACTCCCGCTCGTTCTCGTAGGCGAGACTAGCTGGCCGATAATGCCAGTTCCGAGAATCGTATTCTCGAGATTGGCACTCTCGGGAACGAGGAATACCGGGTCCCGGCCTGTTATCGCACGGCCGACTTATCGTTACGAAATGCGTACACTGACTGCCAGCTTAATTGCCACTCATCACTGCAATTCGTGACTCTTTCTGAAATATTAATGTTCATAAAGTAATTTAAGAAGGCACAGCAGTGTGGTATGCAATAAATAATACAGCACATTATGATTGTCGACATTCTTACAGAAGTCACACTATTTTAATGAACTATTTATTGCCTTTCCAGAGAAGCAAAATAATACAGCACTTTCAGCCGTTACCTAATCCTAAGCTAGTCTAAAACAATAACAAGTTATGGTTGGAGCTATGATATACTTTCTCACTATCAGCATTTTGTTGACATTCCATATTTAATCATTCGATAGTGTTTTGTATACGCTATAGTAATGGATAACACACGACTGTATTATTATTATATTGCGCGTTCACATCTGGATGTTTCGTTGTAATGCAAGGGCATCTTCATCAGCATGGGTAATTATTGCGCTGTGTAAGGACGAAATAAAATAATGCTTATTTATATTATTATAAAGGACCAAAGGCTCTGACAAAAGATATTTTTGTTTTCCAACAGATAAAATGCTGAATGTGAAATGGAAACACTTTTGCAAGGGGAAGGACAGAATTACGAAATAGAGTAGATCCTTTCACAAATTGATCATAATTACTTACAAATGCGTTTTAAGGAACCCGGAGGTTCATTGCCGCTCTCACATAAGCCCGCCATCGGTCTCTATCCTGAGCAAGATTAATTCAGTCTCTACCATCATATCCATTTTTATATTAGCTTCCCATCTACGTCTCTGCCTCTCCAAACGTCCTTTCCCTCCGGCCATTCAACTAACACTCTATATCCATTTCTGGATTCGCCCATACATGCTAGATGTTCTGCCCATTTCAAACCTCTGAATTTAATATTCCTAATTATGTCAGATGAAGAGTACAATGCGTGCAGTTCTACGTTGTGCAACTTCCTCCATTCTCCATCCCTCTTAGCCCCAAATATCTTCCTAAGAATCTTATTCTCGAACACACTTAACCTCTGTTCCTCAAAGTGAGAGTCCAAATTTCACAACCATACAGAACAATCGGTAATATAACAGTTTTATAAATTCTAACTTTCAAGTTTTTTGAGAGCAGGCTGGATGACAAAAGCTTCTCAACCGAATAATAACAGGCATTTCCCCCCCCCCAATATTTATTCTGCGTTTCTTCCTGAGTGTCATTTATATTTGCTTTATCATAACAACAGAGAATAAAAGAGGGTTATTATTATTATTATTATTATTATTATTAAATTACCTAGTTACTTTACAACGCTTTATGAACTGCTATAGCTATCTAGCGTCTGAATGAGATGATAATGCCAGCGAAATGAGTCCAGGGTCCAGCGCCGAAAGTTACCCAGCATTTGCTCTCAATGTGTTGAGGCGAGAAACCTCAGCCAGGTAAAGGCTGGTTCACAATAAACCGGGAACGGAAACGACAACGAGAAATAATGTTAAAATAAATATATTTAAATGTGAACATTCACAATTAACGAGAAGATTGCCGGAGCCCGGAAACGGGAACGTGAAAGTTAATTGTGAATGCTCACATTTAAATGTATTTATTTTAACAATATTTCCGTTATCGTTGTCGTTTCCGTTCTCGGTTTATTGTGAACCAGTCTTAACTTGTCCCAACCAAGATTCGAACCGGAAGCCGATCGTTTCACAGTCAGGTGTGCTAACCGTTACTCTACAGCGATTATTATTATTATTATTATTATCATTATATCATTATTATTATTAGTACTGTTATCATCATCATCATTATCGTAATCATTAGGATGATTAAGATTATGATTATCAGGATTATTATGATGGTTATTATTTATTACTGTCTTGTAAGTTATCATTAGGTACCGGTACAAGTATTAGAAATCTGATTAATTCTTAATTTGTTATTCTCGTTCCTATAACATATAGGATAATTATTATAAGCCATATACTGTAGGCCTATATAATTTTATATTGTAACATGGCTAGAATACAATAATGATTGTTCTGTAACAATAATTTATAACGTGCACACCAATAGAAAGTGTAGTTTTCTATAGCATAGGCTGGTTCACAATAAACCGGGAACGGAAACGAGAACGGAAATAATGTTAAAATAAATGTACAGTATTTAAATGTGAGCATTCAGAATAGTTAATTGTGAATGCTTATCTTTAAATACATTTATTTTAACAATATTTCCGTTCTAGTTCTCGTTGCCGTTTCCGTTCTCGGTTTATTGTGAACCAGCTTTTAATATTTTCATGTTTCATATCATTGTGTTACAAACTATTTTTTTATTTAGTTGTTATAAAAGATAGCCTAATTACTGTAAAGTGTAAACCATCTTGGACTATACGAGTATAGCCTCATTTTCAACTACCTGTATTAAAATACCATTTAATACCATCCGTACAATAATGAGTTTTCAAGCGTTGAAGGGTTCCGTACAAATTTTACAGAACAAACGTTTGAGTCATGAGTCCCGCGCTAACAGGTTAACTCGCCGTTATTCGAGAACCAGTAAAAATTTTGAGTTGCCATCACTTTTAAAAGTAATTTCCATCCTTTCTCAACATTTCTCTCGCTTTGACCCCCCATTTAACGTGAAAAACAAAAAAGTTTGCCGCTTACCAGCGGTGAAGTCAGAACAGATCAATCTCCATCGAAGTTAATACATATATTTTTTTTCACTTTCCAAAAAAGATTTTCAGTTCGATTTGTTTTCTATGCTTTCCTTAGACATTGAGCTATCAATCCAAAAAATTACAGCGCGATTGATTAAGTATTATAGGAGCTACGACATGATATATATTTAAAGAACCGGGAAGTGTATAAGCCAATGCTTCCTATAGAAGCATGACCCGAGCAATACTGCTTTCTTATCATTACTACAGTCCCGCATAGACGTCCGAGACTGTCGGGAATGACCTAGTATCGGTAATCTCGGGACAAAGAGAATCTCGTGTTCTCTATCAATGAGTCATTTGGCTACGTTAGGTACTCGCGCACTGGGCGAGACTGCGGTGATTACGCAACCAAGAACGGGCGATAATATGAGGCAGTCTGCCCGACTCTACTCGGGAGGAAATTAAACATAGAATAAATATGGGAAATGCCTGTTATTATTCGGTTGAGAAGCTTTTATCATCCAGTCTGCTGTCAAAAAATCTCAAAGTTAGGATTTATAAAACAGTTATATTCCCAGCTGTTCTTTATGGTTGTGAAACTTGGACTCTCACTTTGAGAGAGGAACATAGGTTAAGGGTGTTTGAGAATAAGGTGCTTAGGAAAATATTTGGAGCTAAGAGGGATGAAGTTACAGGAGAAAGGAGAAAGTTACACAACACAGAACTGCAGGCATTGTATTCTTCACCTAACATAATTAGGAACATTAAATCCAGATGTTTGAGATGGGCAAGGCATGTAGCACGTATGGGCGAATCCAGAAATGCATATAGAGCATTAGTTGGGAGGCCGGAGGGAAAAAGACCTTTAGGGAGGCCGAGACGTAAATGGGAAGATAATATTAAAATGGATTTGAGGGAGGTGGGATATGATGATAGGGACTGGATTAATCTTGCTCAGGATAGGGACCGATGGCGGGCTTATGTGAGGGCAGCAATGAAGCTCCGGGTTCCTTAAAAGCCAGTAAGTAAGTAAAGTTATTATGTAAAATAATTTTTTTCTCTCCTCTTTTCTATAAAATAATTTTTTTTCTTTTCTTTTCTATATCTTTATATTTAATATACTTCAATAAATATGTTCATTATATATTATAAAATTTCTAACCGAAAGTACTTCAGCGAAGCCCTTTTCTATTTCTATGACAATGCTAAGCACCTGTATGGTCCAATTTAGATAATATTATTTATAACATACAATATTTTCGATTTTAGAAAAGGCTTCTCTTTCGCTGAAGCAATGGACATTATACATAACATAAACATTGATGGGGATATCGACATATTAACTGAGCCTCCAGAACCAAATGTAGATACAGACCAGGTGGGAAACGAGAATGCGGATGCTTTAGCAAAGAAGGGCAGCACTGCTACTTACAGACCTGTTACTAAATCTACGTATTACTCTGTGAAGAGATTTATTAAATCTACATACTTAGACTTCAAAAACAAAATTTAATAACTCAATCCCAAGGGAAAAAATGGAACTCTCTGCATCAAAATCCACAGTTAATTCCCGATTTACCACGAAAATCGTCTGTAGCTGCATTTAGATTGGCAACAGGCCATGATTGTTTGGCTAAACACCTGCATAGATTTGGAATATATCAGTCCCCTAACTGCCCATTGTGCAACTCAAACCAAGAAATGGATTCGGAACACCTCAAAATCTGTGCTTCATTGGCTGGTCATGATAATATCTTTGAAAAATATTGGAGTGCAAGAGGTCAAATGACTTTATTGTCAAACGCCTGGCATTAGAAAACAACAACAGATACAGACCAGGATTCAAGAGACGAAGAGGGGGGGGAGGGTAAATTATAATTTGAATGGAGAATCATTATCCCATAAAATTTAGGCTTATGCTGATTTTTCCAAAGCTATAACATTGAATTCTATTTACTTCCGCAGACTAGTCCACACTCTATCATCCAGGCAGTTACGGGCTAATGCAGAAATAAGACTTCCGAATAATGAGAGAACAGGTACCTATCGATTACAATGTCAGTGATTCATTGGGACACCCACCAATAACAGTATCTGTTGCGGGTCAACAATGTGTTCAACTATCACCTGCAGTAAGACAAATTCCAACCTCTACAAGTAAATTGGATGGCAGAGAGAGAGAGAGAGAGAACAGGAGAAATTAAATAATTGTAATGTTCGATAGGTAAAGGCACAGATTTCGACAATGAAAAACCAACTATATTTACAAATTCAGATTATTCTATGTACGAACATACATCAATAATTCAAATTTTTTAGCAGTTTAGTGACAGTGAAATGATTGAATATTTAGTTGAGAAAACTAGACAGTATGCACTGTTTGTAAATTTTGCAAATCCGAAGATAACTGCAGATGAAATGCGGTGTTTCATTGCAATTTAATATATTAGTGGTTAAAATACCTTGCCATCTAAGCAGAATTATTGGGCCATTTACGATGACATGAAAAATGCGACTATATTTCAGTCCATGCGAAGAGATAAGATTGCTTCAAATCTGTCGTTTCTTACACTGTGCAGACAACAATGAAATTGATAAAAATGACAAAGCTTGGAAAATACGTTCTCTGATGGAAATGTTGAAAAAAAGATGCATTGATAATTCTGTACCCGAAGAACACCTGTTATATGATGAAAGTATGGTGAAATATTACAGGCATCACAGCTGTAAGCAGTTCATCCATGGTAAGTTCATTCGATTTGGCTACAAAATGTGGAGCCTAAATACTAAGGATGGTTATGTGGTCAATTTTGAACTGTACCAGGGAAAAGGTCCGGACCTAAATCAAACCCAGATTATGAGAAGGTATTCGGCAAGGCTGCTAGTCCGTTACTCATACTACTTGATGAACTTCCCGATTAAAAAACCTAAAGTTCAATTTTTACATGGACAATTTCTCTGGTGCAAATCTTTTTTCATTTCTAACATTCCATGGGTACACAGCAATTGGAACCATTCGTGAAAATCGAATTCCCAAAGAGTGCCCCTTGACCAGTAAAAAATGTTTTTCGAAGAAAAGTGAGGATATTTCGAGACCTCTATGGAAATTACGATGGACATATGTATGTGCAAAGGATTGATAATGCCGTCATTACTATGATATCCACCTCTTGCAGCACAAAAGAAATTATGCAAGAGAAAAGGTTTTCGCAAAAACAAAAGCGAAATGTAATGGTTACAAGACAAAAATTGATTGCGAAGTACAATTCATACAGGGGTGACAAAGATCAGATGGATCAGAACCTGAGCTGCCACTGTATTGGTATTCAGGGAAAAAAAAAAAAATGGTACTGACCATTGGTTACCTGGTTATTTGATGTTGCCATACAGTACAGTTGGATCTTGTACAATAAAGCACACAATCAGAGAATTTCCCAATTGGACTTCAGAAAAGAAGTGGCTAATTTATATCTGCAGAGATATCAGATACTACCTAAGTCAGCTGGAAGACCAGCCACTTCACGAGCATCATCACCAGACAGTTGTGCATCAGATTCTGTCAGATACAATCGATTGGACCATCTTGTGCAACACACAAAAGAGAAGAAAAAGAGAAGATGTGCTCGGAATACATGCAAGTCGATTGTGAGAACACAATGTTCAAAATTCATTGTTGGTCTGTGCACTGACTGTTTCATTCCATTCCCCCTTATTTGATTCTAATGTTACATTCTTATCATTATTATAAATGTATAATCTATGACTTTAAAATAAATGTATGTTACAGGTTCATGATTTATTATACTTTTAAGTTATACCTATTTGTTTACAGCCATTACAAGCTTACAAAAACATTACTAAGTTCATAATAAAGAATTGTTAAAAGGAGATCATGCAGGTGCCTAGTGTAATAAAGTACCAGATGTTTCAGACCACCCGTATCAGCCTCTTTTCTCGAAAACTATGTGATACTGGGTGTTCATAAAAAAATTTTGATAACCGAAACCTATGTAAAGAATCGATTTGTGGTAGTACCATTTTCCGTAATAAACCGGAAGTAGTAAAGTGTCTTTAATTCTCTCCCACAAGAAGTCATTTGGAGCATAGTCAGGAGATTAGGCTGGCCAAGCTACTGGTCCTCCTCGTCCAATCCACTGTAGGGAAAATAACTGGTTAATAACTCGTCAAGCCCTAAGTGAAATGTGAGCCATACGGCCATCCTGCTGAAGCCACATTATTAACCGAAGCGCAAAGGGAACATCATGAACCTACTGGTGCATAATGTTTCGGAGGAAGCGTGCATTCTACTATTCAAGTTCTCCTAAAAAAAGTATGGTCCTATGACTCAGTGTCCTAGGAAGCCACACCATGTGTTGAGGTTCCACATGTGCTGGTAATCAACTTCTCGTAGCCAGTGTGGATTAACTGGAGACCAGTAATGGGCATTGTAGAGATTCATCTGACCATTACTTTTTAAAGTTGCCTCGTCAATCCACAGAATTCTGAGATTGAAATCACGGTCTGTTTTTAGATACCAGTTTCAGAAATCTACACGAGTCTGGAAGTCATGTCCTCCAAGTTCCTGATGTAGATGAGTATGGTATGAATGAAATTTGTTGTATTTCAGAATTCTAAACACAGTATTATGGTGCAATCCTGAGTCATGGGCAAGCCTTTTTGTGGGGCAGAATTAAAGACATGGTCTACCAGGTGTGTTCAACTACAGAAGACATGAAACAAGGAATTAGAGAAGTCTGTGGGTCTCTCAACTGTGCTGAAGTGCAATCACGGATGTTAGGAGGTGATCAGAACATTGTTTAGCACAGGGTGGCGTACATTTTGAACACTTACTATGAAGAATGTACGTACATAAACGACATACAACATTTCTCAGAAGATACCATTTTTGTTGCTTTGTGAGTAAACAATAGAAGTTATAAAAAAAGTTTCAGTAAAAGTTGTCTCTTTTAAAAGTAGTATGTTCTCATCTGATATTTCGAAGTTGACCACAGGTACTCATACTTCCGGTTTGTTAAAGGAAATGGTACTACCACCAATCGATTCTTTACATAGGTTTTGGTTATCAAATTTTTTTATGAACAACCAGTATCACATAGTTTTCGAGAAAAAAGGCTGATACGGGCGGTCTGAAACAACTGGTATACATAAGAAAATAATAAAAACTATTTTTCTTATTTCCGGACATCTTCTAGACAAGAAATTAAAAAAATTAAAATTAAAAAAAATAATAATAATTTCGGCGCTAGTGGGTTAAGTATATATCATGTTCTGATACATAGGAAGCAAATGATTACTCAAGATGTTTTTGTAATTAATGATACATACTGTATAACAAATAAAACTATCAGAATAAACCAGGTACAAAATTTATTTAAAAACACCACTGTACCAGTAACTTGCTCAAAATCTCTTTGTAGATATTAAACACATTTTAAAGTATGAATATAAATCTATGGCATTTACCATCAAGCAAATTATAACGATATACTGGAACTGGATCCAATGAAAGCTTGTATCCATTAAAATTTGCGTCCAATAGATTTCTGTTCGGTCTTAGTTCTACTAAAGAACACATTTTTATCAAAATTTCAAAAACGTAACAAATTCTCTACAATATGAGTAAGCTACACAACTTCCAAACCGCAAACAATGGATTCACACAATTAACCTTACGTCAGCGATGTTACTCTGTCTAAATACGAAGAGACATTACTGTACTTTACAATACTATCAATTGTCGTTTTTATTTCCAGAAGTCTTTGATTTTGAAATCTTACTATACGTCTGAAATTGCTGTCAATCACTGCTCGCAATAACCCCCTTTGCTAGCCAGTGTTACCAATAGTTGTTCATATAATCCCGCTAGACGGCTTTCGAAAACCCGCAATTTTCTAACAAAAATCTCTAGATTTTAATGCGTATTTATTATTATTATTATTATTATTATTATTATTATTATTATTATTATTATTATTATTATTATTCAATTTTATAATAATAAAAATAAAATAAGTGGTATAGCGCACATGTTTAACTTTCGCAGAAGCTGATCAATGAAGCTTTCGTTTCGGCACAATGTAAGACATTCAGTTTTATACGCATGCAATTAGTATTGATGTCCTGCACCGCGCCGTCGTAGTCTAAGGCATCCTGCCTAGGACTCGCGTTATGGAATGCGCGCTGGTTCGAGTCCTCATGGGGGAAGAAATTTTCTCATGAAATTTCGGCCAGTGTATGGGACTGGTGCCCATCCAGCATCGTGATGCATTTGGGGAGCTACGATAGGTAGCGAAATCCGGTTACGCAAACCAGTTATAATGGCTGGGAGGCTCATCGTGCTAACCACACGATACCTCCATTCTGGTTGGATGATCGTCCACTTCTGCTTCGGCATGTGGCCGTGAGGCCAGCAGCCGGCTGGTAGGTCTTGGCCCTTCATGGGCTGTAGCGCCACGGAAACAACAAACAATATTGATAAGAAGCATGTAATTAAAAAATCACTCACTCAAATTAGGAGCCCCTCTGGATCATCTCCATCTGAATTTTCTAACGCAGGAATATAATGCTGTGACTGTAAGGTCCCTGGGATGGTATTCCAAGCCTGTCTACTTTCATTTCTGTACGTAACCAGGGTATACCTATTTTCTCCAAAACCTCAGGTCCAGTTTTATTTATTTTAAAGTAATAAATGCTACATTGTTTACAAAAACTATGCTATAGGCGGCCTAATAAATAATTATACATAATAGAGTAGCACGAATACTTGGCTTAAGTCATTGTTAACCATTTTTTTATATTACAACTAGTGTGGATTAATTAGGTTAACTTGTCTGTTTAAAAATACTTCAGGTTAACTGGACCTTACATTATATCCATGTCACTGTATTCTGAACTTGTTTCATAACAAAATGTTTTGCCTCATATTGCCTTTTAACTATTTCAACATTCTCCATAAAGATGAACTGTACAATCAGCGTCATATTTCTTTGATAAGTGAATTTGCTATAGAAGTGTTGGCCTTTCCTTCAGAAAACTATAATTCATTACAGTGATATCTCATGGAAACAATATATAATTAATCAATGCTTTACGTGATTATTACATAAAATAAAATAAAATAAAAATAAATATTTCAACAATAATTTACGGAAACGGGACGCCATTAAAAAAAAAAAAAAAGGAACATTTGGCGTCCCAAGCCTACTTTTCTCCGGACAGGGGACAAGAGGCTGAAAAAAAGGGACAATTCCGTTAAAAACGGGACGCCACCCTACAATATCATCAACCAACTCTCGAAAAGGATTTATATCAGATGCGTCCCTATAACTGGCTACTTCACTCCAGAATTCAATTGTGTTTGTCTTTAAGTTGCACTTCACGTGACCACTCTACGAAATCGTTGCTGATATTGAGGTCATCTCAATTATTTACGGATAAATAGCATAGAGAAAGGTTTAACGATATTGTACCGGTGCCGGTATATTTGTAAAACGAATAATAGTTAACACTGTCACGGTACAAGTTTTACACAAATAATATTCTTTAAGCAATTGATTTTAATCTGTCTGTAATATAATATTACAGTCATTTTGTTGTTACATGAAGTACTAGTAAGCTTACACGGTGGTAGCAGATGTTCGATTTTTAACGTTTGATTAGAATGCCGCCGCACTTACATTTTATTACTGATCCACACCTATGGAGTAACTATTTGCGCGTCTAGCGGCGAAACCAGGTGGCCCGGGTTCAATTCCCGGTCGGGGCAAGTTAACTGGTTGAGGTTTTTTCCGGGGTTTTCCCTCAACCCAATATGAGCAAATGCTGGGTAACTTTCGGTGTTGTACCCCAGATTCATTTCACCGGCATTATCACCTTCATCTCACTCAGACGCTAAATAACCTAAGATGTTGATAAAGCGTCGTAAAATAACCTACTAAAATAAAATGAAATAAAATAAAATTTTATTACTGTCCGGTTGTTAGAATCGACCGGTATTAATCTTGCAAAACAACAATAACGCTCATATGAATTTCGTTTGAGAAACTTTAAAGATTAAAAACCGCTAGTATTTCCGCTAAGCGGGATAATATCATTTTACCCGCGAGATGATTATCCAAAAAAAAAAAGAGCTAGATTTAGCGGGAAAATCGCTGAATTGGCAACACTGTTGATAGCAAAACAAAACACGTATTCACAATGCAGTTCAGTGTTGCCAACACGATTCATGAAAAGCCACCAAGAACCCCCATTGTTATAAAGCTACAGCTTACTATACACTTCTTTTCGCGTGAATACAAGAGATAGAACAGCCGTATCTATGCACACTGTGCGCAATCCCAAACTATTATTTTCGCGTGATGGACACATATTGTGTAGTCTAATATACGGTGATTCCAAAAGGACCCATAAGAAGAAATCAAGCAGTGTCAAGTCGGGGGACCGAGGTGGCCATGATGTCGGTCCTCCACGACCAGGAAACCTATGTCGAGGAAATCATGTACGTTTTGGAGGTAGTGTGGATGTGCACCATCCTGCTGAAATTAGATTTCCCCTTCTTGATCATCTTCACCTATCTGCGGGATGAGACAATTTTGTAGCATATCCAGATAGACAAAGTCATTGATAGTTTTTTCATGGAAGAAGAAGTGGCAGTACACTTTAGTTTTACTTGCGGCACAAAACACATTCACTTTTGGACTGTCGCGAACATGTTGCAGATGGAGATGTGAAGGTTCGGAGCCCCAGATCCTGAAGTTATGGGTATTTACTTTACTAGTGACGTGGAATGTCGTTGCTAAAGATCACGTGGTTCAATAACGTCTCATCTTCTTCAATCCTACCAAGCATTTCTACACAGAAATCCAGTCGACTCATCTTATCTTCATCAGTTAATGTCTTGCACCAACGTAAATCGGTATGGTTTTAAGTGCAAACGTCTTAAAATGCGCCAAAAGGTTGATTGTGAAATCCCAGTCTCACAAGAAGCATGCTGCGTTGATTTTCTAGGACTTCGAACAAAACTTTCCCTCACTTGTTCGACCACAGCATCAGCCACAAGTGGACATCCGGAAGATTTGTCATGGGTAACAGAACAGCCAGTCTCAACAAAAGTACGGTGCCAAGAATAAATTGTTGCCCTCGTAGGAGGATCCTTGTCACACTGGGTACGAAATCTATGCCAGAGGCGGCTTTTCAGATGAACCAAGTGACGCAGGCAGAAGGAGAACTGTTTCCTTGGAGGGACAAAGCAAAACCATAGAATTCCCATAACCTTATGAATTTAAAAGAAAACCAAATTAAACCAAACCCTTTAACTCTATTAAATATAGAATATAATCTAAATTTAACAGAAGAAATACTAAAATCAGAAGTAAACACTGAAGTACTAAAACAATTGTCTTTAGAGACAATTAATATTAGGTACCCTCCACAAAACTGGCTTCATTTATACACTGACGGATCCTTGATCTCCAGAGAACAAGGTGCTGGTGCAGGTGTTACGTGCTGTCTCTTCTCACTTTATAGATCTCTTGGGTATGGAACAACAAGTTTTGATGGAGAAATCATTGCAATAAGTGAAAGTCTCAGGAATCTTCTATGCCACACCAATAAATTTAAAAATGCAGTTATATTGTCAGACTCCAAAGCAGCTATTCTATCAAGTCTCTAAACACACACCTTCATCTCAAACAGCAGAAATAACTAAAATGCTCTCTCAATTAATATCACTCAATAAAAGGATTGTATTACAATGGATACCATCCCATTGTGGAATCCTGGGAAACGAGAATGCGGATGCTTTAGCAAAGAAGGGCAGCACTGCTACTTACAGACCTGTTACTAAATCTACGTATTACTCTGTGAAAAGATTTATTAAATCTACATACTTAGACTTCAACAAACAAAATTTGATAACACAATCTCAAGGGAAAAAATAGAACTCTCTGCATCAAAATCCACAGTTAATTCCCGATTTACCACGAAAATCGTCTGTAGCTGCATTTAGATTGGCAACAGGCCAGGATTGTTTGGCCAAACACCTGCAAGGAATTGGAATATATCAGTCCCCTAACTGCCCATTGTGCAACTCAAACCAAGAAATGGATTCGGAACACCTCAAAATCTGTGCTTCAGTGGCTGGCCATGATAATATCTTTGAAAAATATTGGAGTGCAAGAGGTCAAATGACTTTATTGTCAAACGCCTGGCATTAGAAAACAACAACATATATGCTTTCACGTGTTAATTAACTAGACAACAAGGTAACCTAATTAATATGTGAAAGCCTGTGGCGTAACTTACACCCTTGCAGACCCCGAATTGTGGGAGGGGGGGGCGAAAATGTTCAGTGGTTACTTGGTTACTGACGCATATTTGGAAATGAGTTCGAATTACAGTTCAAGGCCCACATTATGTATTTTCCGTAACGCATAGCCACTCTTTTTATTCTGTGGCATATGGAAATCTGTGTTATATGCATCCAACAAGAAAAATTCAGTGCGGAGAAACCAGCGGGCATGACTGTCTTGCGCAGATGACGTATGCTTCTGTTCCCAGCATGTTCTCTCGCCTACTGCAGGGGAGTAAGAGGGGCATAAAATGCGCGCCACAAGGATTCCGAGCTGAGTTTTGCTTGTAGGATACCTATAATGACCGCCATCACTTGACCCGAGGATGTGCATATGATGATCCAACTGGCATCATACACCCTCAATGATTGTCTCAGTAGACTGGCCCACAACCGTACTGCAGTGACGCCAATGTTGAAAATGTGATGTTTTTATGGATGGAGACATTATATCTCGTGGTATATTTTCATGTCATCAGGTTGCCAGCCATACTCACAGCATATAAACAGTAAACGCACATTGAAATAAAAAAGTTTTGTTACTAGATTCAATTAATCATTTTTCTCGTGTTTTGTGAAAATGAAACCTTTTAAAAGTAACTAGTGGTGCAGAAAACGCAAGAAAAAATCTTGAAAAATATGTTTCGAAATTGACTAAAATAGACTCGGTCCAACACAAACTACCTGTGGTGAAACAAACCCGTGTTCCACTACCATGACTCAAGAAAGATTCAGTGCTCTCAGTGTATCAAGTATTGAATGTGAAAAGGCTCAAAGGTTTGATCTACATGACTTGATTGAGTCATTTGCTTCTCAAAAGACCTGAAGAGAAAAGAGCTTGTTGTACTAAGTTTCACATTAAATTTATCTTAGTACGCCTATTATTGTGTAATTATAGCCTTAGTAAAATAGAAGTTATATCATTTCAATTTTTTCAGTTCTGTTCACTTAATTTTGTTTAGAAATGAAGTATTTTGCTATGCTAAATTGTTTTATTCAAATTAGATGTAAAAAAAATTATGAAAATATGAAAAGAATGGCAGTAAGGAAACAGGGTCCAGATTATCGTTTTTTCTGGGGGGGGGGGGGGGGGGGCAGCTATAAAAAGTTACGCCACTGGTGAAAGCATATATATACTTTATATTCCGAAGTGATATAGTGTTAAAAATTGTGTAATCAAGATGTATAAAATTGTTAATCGTATATCATTAGCTGATTCAGTGTGTCGTTTGTTGCTGATTGCGGAAATTAACCCATCAAGGCAGCAAGAAGTGAAATGGCCTACTAGTCCTCCTACAGCAGAATAACATGCTTGGCAGCAATCAGAAATCTAATAAATTAAACCAAAGGAATATAAAATTAATTTTGATGTAGTTTAAAGATGCAGCAAAATAGGAAGTGTGGCACAAAACTTCACAGGTGTACACTGTGTAATACATACACCCATCCTAGTAACCACCGTCAGTTTACCATTTTTTGGAGGAGATTGGTGAACTATACACAGAGCTACCATATCATTCCAAAGTTAGATGGTTAAGCTGGGGCAGTTTTAAAAAGATTTTATGAACTCAAAGACTGTAATGAAATGTTCTTAGTTGAAAAAAATATGAAAATCAGAGTTATATGACAAGTCTTGGGTAACAAATTAAGCTTTTTTGGTTGACATCACACAGCACCTCAATTCATTAAATTTGCTACTTCATGGAAAGAATCTAATTGTCACACAGCTCTATGATCATATTCGAGCTTTTCAAATCAAGCAGGCACTATGGGAAAATCAATCTTTAATAATAACTTAGCAGCATTAAAAATTATGAATATATGTCCCATACCAGCTATTATGTAACATTGATATCAGGTCTCCGAAATGAATTTCATGATAGATTTAAGGATTTCCAAAGTTGACATCTTCATTTTCATTGTTCTCTGCTCCCTTTACAGTTGATGTTGAAAGTGTTAAAGAAATGCAACTTGAAGTTGCTAATTTCCAGTGTGATTCAGTCCTTCAAGAGGCATTTACATATGTACCCTTGCCAGAATTTTATTCAAAATACTTAGGTGAAAAATATTTCACAATAAAAATGAATGCTGCCAAAATACTTTGAATGCTTGGCAGCACATATATTTGTGAACAGTTTTTCCCCCTCTTAAAGTTGAACAAATCCATAGGTAAGAAGTGATGCCAGACTTCCAGTACAAGACAATTCTTTTTCCTTATATGCCAATGTAAATTTTCTTAATTGCTCACGAAGTAGTGCATGTTTCTTCTTTCAATGTAAAATCTGTCATTTAATGTATTATTTTTGCACCAATTTCACATATGTAAGTTTCTAATAAAGTGGCATTTATGGGTATATGACATCAATGCCAATAAAATACATACTATATGCATAGGCCTATAATCCCACTTTGAAATTTTCTTGTCTCGATTGGTGGCTTGCTGTGCTGTCTTTGATTAGTTTATATGGCCCACAAACCAGTTTGAGTTTGACACCCCTGGTCCAAGGCATCATGCCTAGGACTTGCATTATGAAATGCACACTATTTGGACCCTCATGGGGAAAGAATTTTCTCATGAAACCATCTGTAATAATTGGGGAGATTATCATGCTAACCACATGATACCTCCATTCTGGTAGGATGATCGTTCACCTCTGCTGAGGCAAGCAGCTGGCTGGTCGGCCTTGACCCTTCATGGGCGACATGTCATAACGTAACTAAGTGAGAAATGTTCAGACACAACAAAGATCAATTCTAAATGAAACTAGAAAATGGATGTAGATAGTACCACACTTAGAAAGCAACAATGTAATCCTTGAGGCAACAGAAAACAAGGCTTCCCATGAAATGCACAGAGGCATTTAATGGAAAAAGATGCCAAATACATGGGATATAATTGGAATTCTCTTAAACATGTTACCCAAAACAGAGAGAGATAGTGGCAAGTGGCCAAAACCCAATGCTCCTGAACAGATTAAGAATTCTATTTAAAAAGTTACATATATAATTATAGATATGAAACATGTTAAAGCTGCATTAAAAGATCACATGGTATATCAAGCTTGTTTTTAATAACCACAGTAGTACAAAAAGAACAAAGTGTTGTGTTACCTATACTTTTCAATGTGTTAATGAATGAAATTAGAAATAAAATTTTGCAAAGCAACACAAGCTGAACCTGAAAACTTTTATATGTGCAGAGAATGCATAGCCTGAAAATTAATATGGAGAAAATAGTATATATATATATAAAGCTTCACAAATCTGAGATTTGAAATTTTATTAGTTCTGGTGGAAAACTTCAAATTGAAATACGAAAATAACAACTAAGAGTTCAAATTTAACAACATAATCAGATATTTTCAACTGAAATAAAGTCTTCTTCTTCTTCTTCCCTAATTATGCTGCTAACGCAGCATTAGGAGATTGCCTCGGACCCACTTCTTGTATGAGGTCTATTCAGAAATGAACTTCCGATTGGCTACAAAAAAAAAAACCATAAACAATGTTACAAACTATTTATTGCCTGGAAAGCATTCCTGGATAGTGATACTATTTTTCAACATAGTCACCATATAAATTCAAGCACTTCTCATAGTGTGGGACTAGCTTGTATATTCCTTCTTCATAAAAGGATGCCGCCTGTGTACTGAGCCAGATTTTCACTCCAAGAGTTCCTCGTTGTCATTGAAGTGTTGAGTGGCTATTCAGTTCTTCATCTTGGGAAAGGGATGGTAGTCGCTCGGCGCTAAGTCTGGACTGTAGGGGGGATGTTCGAAAGTTTCCCATGTGTACTTGTCCAATAAAGCCTTTGTGCGAGCAGCAGTATGGGGCCTCACATTGTCATGGAGAAGAATGACACCCTTGAAGAGCAATTGCAGCATTTGTTTTGGATTGCTCTCTGAAGCTTCTTTAGCGTTTCACAATAAATATCTGCTATTATTGTGGTCCCAGGCACCATAAACTCTGTCAACAATACTCCTTTTTGATCCAAAAAAACTAGCCACCATATTTCGATTGAAGAATGTTAGTTTGAATTTTTTTGGCTTGTTTGGGGATTGGGTATGCATCCACTGCTTTGACTGTTCTTTGGTCTCAGCATTCACGAACTGTACCGATGTCTTATCTCCTGTCACGAATCTGTCCAGAAATTGATCATCATCTTGTGGTAATGCTGAAAGAACATTAAGGCTGCGGTCATTCTCAAAGCTTTATGCTGGTCAGTGAGATTTTTTGGCACCCATTGTGCACAAAATTTGTGGAAATCTAACCTTGCCATAACAATTTCATATAGACTTGTCCTTGAAATTTGTGGGAAATTTTCAGAGTTCAGAAATTGTGAAACAACGTCTTTCACACAGTTTGTTCAATTTGTTGAACGAGTTCATTAGTCACAATTGAATGTCGTCCTTGATCTCCCTCATTGTGCAAATCTTCACGCCCATTCTTAAATTTTCTACAACAGTCCCATACAGCACTATCACTCATAATGTTGCCATAAACACGACACAATCGACGGTGAATCTCAGCAGCATTAACTCCTTCTGTGTGAAGAAATCGAATAACTGAACGTACCTCACAACTCGCAGGATGAGTAATAATCCTGTCCATTATCAACAGCTGTTTCTTACAGACTACTGAATGGAAATGAGTGCGTGATGCATGGGGGCATTATTACGTCTTTACTCGTGGCTACTGCGCAAGTGCCATCTTCCTGCACTGATCTAGCAATCGGCAATAGGAAGTTGATTTCTGAATAGCCCTCGTATTTGTCCCTATCTCTGGCTAGGCTGCGGAGTTGACCCAATGTTTTCCCCCTGGCTTGCCACGACCTGCTTCATTACCTCCTCCCATGTGGTCCTTGCTCTGCCTATAGGTCACTTGCGGTTTAGCCTCCAAGAATTTGCGTAGTTTCCAGTGCTCCTCCATCCGTGTAATATATCCAAACCAAATAAGTTGTCAGTCTTCCAGCCTTTTGCTTATGGATGACAGTTGTAAATCCTACTGTATCTTCTCATTTCTTACCCTGTCCCTTCGTGTTTTCCTTACTATTCTTCTTAGGCACTTCATTTGCACTGCGTTAACTTTACCTATATCATTCTTCGTCATTGTCCAGCTCTCGCTACCATGTAGTAGTATCAGCCCCGAAACTGCCTGGTGCACATGACATTTGGTCTTATTATTCACCTTTTCTTTACCAAATAAGCAATAGCTCAGGGCATAGTAGGCATCAGTGGCCTTTTGTGCTTTCTTGCGCACCTCTCCTTGTAACTTGCCTGTTGGATGAATTATTGTTTCTAGATATTCATAGCTTTCCACCTGTGTCAGCTGTTGTCCGTCATACTTTATCTTAATCTGCTCTACCTGTTCTTCTGTCCTCGCCACCAACATAACCTGACTCTTCTTGTGATTTACTGTCATTCCTCTTTCTTTTAGGGTTTCCGTCCATTCAATCACTGCTTGTTGGAGCTTCTTTTCTGAGCCTGCAATTAGTACGATGTCGTCAGCATAGGCTAACACCTGACAAAACACTGGTCTGAGCTGTTGCATCCTTACCACTGATTTATTGGTTCTTGCTTTGCAGACCTTCAGCACTTCATCCATAAATATTATAAATAAAAACAGACTTAAGCGATCTCCCTATTTTATCCCCTTTTCGAGTATAAAAGAATCTGATTTCTTGCCATTGAGTCTTACTGTGCCCTCTACTCTCTGAAACACAAACTTGATTGATTTCTTAAGCTTTGATATAGTGCTTTCCATATCTCTTCCCGAGGGACTGTATCAAATGTCGCCTACAGGTCCAGAAATGTCAGTATGCTGGCTTTCCATGACTAATCCACTTGTCAATTATAATCCTCAAGGAGGATATCTGATCTTGAGTCTGCCTTCCTGATCTAAAGCCTGCATGTTCTTCTTCAAATTCCGTCTCGACGTGTACCTGCAGTCAATGTTAAAAAATCCTGGAGTAGATCTTTGTCATCATGTTAATAAGACAGATTGCCTGGTAGTTCTCACACTGCGACGAATCCCCTTGATGTTACGACTCCAGTCTGATGGAATTTGCCCCTCATGTTACACTACCACGAACAGATTCATTTCTTCGATCAAAACATTGCCACTTGCCTTGATCATCTCAGAAATGATTCCATCCTCCGAACTGCTTTTCTGTTCTTCATCTGATCAACCGCAATTTTCACATCCCAATAATCAATGTCCTTCTTCTTCTGTAGGTTTGAAATAAAGTCACATCTATAAAATGCAGAGTTAAAATTAAATCTTAACATATTATGCCTAACCTCTGATTGAGGTTCTGGCTGATATGTAGTACATCTCACTTGACGATGTATGTCAAAGGAAGAACAATTGTTTGTATGCATCTGAAGTCTGATTAGTGCAATATGTAGCTAGTCGGTGATGTATGCAATGGAGGGGGAAAGGAACTGGCCACCCTACTCCATTATCTCCGGGCTTAGTTGTCTCATGAGTGCTGCTTTATTGGTGTCACTGAGGTTCCAACCTGTCTTTGGACAGTTGGCTAAATAACAAAACAACATGCACTTGTGAAACATGAACACACAACATATAAATAGATTCCACGCACATAAAATTAAACTTATGCAGGAGATAAACAAGGAGGAACTAAAGAAAATTTAACACTTCAAAAGTTCACAGTATTGAAAATTTACAAGGAAAGTTACAAAACGAGCAGAGTGAGACAGTTGGCATGCATATAATAAGTGTAGAATGAGTTCCAAGAAGAATGCTGAATATCAAATAACATGTTAATAGGATATATATATCGTCTTTAATTAAAGACGAAGGAATATTAGGAAAGAAAAAAGAAATAACAGTACAGAAGTGTGAAATGAAGAAAGTGAAAGTAAGACAATGAGATGGGATCTGATTTGCAATCGGCCCTATAATCAAATAATACAATAATGAGATGATGATGATGATTGATAATGACAATTATTATTACTATTGTAATATTAAATTATGACTAATTATTCAAAAGGGAAGGTAAAAAGGAGAAGGATTTCTTTATTTTGTGACAAAAAACATATTTCAGATACCGTATATCTTTCATATTTCTTTTCAGTCACATGCTTACTTCATTTGTGTGGTACAGATCCATTGAAACATGGAAGATGACTATTTGTTACTAACTTCAGATCTAGCAACAGATGAAACTATATTTCCTACATATTCTGGAAGCAAAATTTGTTAAATTTATTACATCATTTTGGATCTCCAAGTCATGAATCATACTTAAAAATCTACTTGTGACAATTTACCTATGAAACATGCCTCACACCTAAGGCTCTTTCACTGGAAATAATAACGTAACAGACAATCCAACAAACCACTGGAATAGAACGTTTTATGGTTCTGCCACATTCATCTCCTTTCTTTGTACAGACATTTATATATCATTTGGGCACATCCCTGAGTCACGGAGTGCAACACATATAACAAATCAATTATAAAATAGTATAAATTATTAATTACACGTGACACAAAACAGTTTGTAGACCTTCAAATAATTTTATCCTGCAACATAAACAATTATTAAAATACTGAATAATTAAACATTGATAATTTTCATCATCGTGTGAATACATAATCATATAGAAGTATGTATACATGTATTCATATTTCATATATTACTATAAGTGCTAGCACTTTCTATGTACATAATATATATTATATATATTCTTCATCAGAGTACTAAAACTATATATATAATTTTATCTTAACAACTACACTAAACTTTATCCCTCATTGCAAAGACTCAGATTCAATTGTACTATACTTTATAGCAAAGCACTCAACCTTCTTTCTTTCACCTCTCAGAAATGACATTATATCTTATGTAATTATTACTGTAAATTGCAAGGAGTATTTAAGACGATCACTGTTTGTATGGCACTAAGAGTGACTTACAAAGTGTGACTGCAGCCATATAAAACCATACTAAACCATTACCATTATTAACCCTATTACATATTATATCACATCCATTTGTGTTTGGCATGAGAGATTACGGAGATTTTATCTTAAATTGTTGTAGAGTTTCATGAACAAACTAGGAATGCATAGATATTAAAACAATTATAAAACGTAAATGCTTTAAAAATTACTAAAGAGCAAGTTAACTTTTTCTTTTCCATTTGTTGTCACATCCACTACAGACTCTGTAATAAAGACAAAGCAGCAGCATATCAAATGTATTCTCTTTCTCTTTCCTTCAGACTACTTTCTAAATGGCACTGGATACTTAGGAATACATGCATCATATCGATTCAGAATTGTCCTATAAAAATAAATTCTTTACCTTACATTTCTTATCAGCACATTTTTTTTCGCAACTTTATCCGAAATTTGCAGATTAACTTATGCTACGGTATACATCAATATCATAAAGAGTAAATAAATATTTATTTTAATGGATCAGCAATATAAAGTAAACTGTTTTATTTCAAAATATGTACTGAGCTCTCATCGACTTATCCAATCTGGTTCAAACTGAATGATTAAGAAGCTAACAATGGCAGGCGAATGTTACTGTAACTTGGCAAGAGTATTATGTAAACATGAAAGGAACTGTGCTGAGCCAACTTTATTTTAAGAGCCTGGCTGGAATCACACTCTCTAGAGCCATTCAAAGCATTATGTTATCATGCACACCAAGCAAGAATTAACATCATACAGACCTTAACAATTAACAAATGTCTGCTTATATAATTGTAATGTTCTTTCTCAAGCCGATCTTCGTTGATTTTCTTTGCAAAAGGAAATAAATAGATATAAAATTAATTTTTGAAGTGTTCATCTTCGTTTGATAGTATTTCATACCAATAAATTTCAGGAGTCAGTTTCAGTATGAAGGCAATCATATATAAATCATTATATAACTGGTCTTTCAGTTCACATATTTTATCTCTCACTATACTGAATACCATTAATATCCACGTATTTTAATAACAGAGAGCAAATAATACAATCTTTTCCAATGTTCCTACTCAAGTTGGCTGGTATAATTGTTGAATACACGCTTTTACCAGTTTTTACAGTAATTAAAAATGGTTAACAATCAGCACCACTGGCGTATACATATTGAGCTCAAGAAACATTTCTGCATGAAGTGTACATGCATGAATGACAACTCACGTGGCCATAAGCAGCATATTCTTCTAAATAATCTTTATTGCAGATTTAAAGAACACTTCAAATTAAATTACCAGTAATTGTGCTATTATGTTTGCACTTGAGCTCAAAGTGACACCATAACTGTCCGGCAGTCTTGTATGTTTGTACTTTGGTATCTAGTGAGAACAATGGATACATAAGTAGGATCATTGGAAGAAAAAATTAACTTACGAATTAAAAAAAGTAACTTCTGGAGAGAATAAAACTATGTATGTAAATAAAATATCTGCCTGTACTTCAGTAGTTTCACAGACACAACATAGTGGCTGCATGCTACGTACTCTAATAATTGTACATGTCCAATGATTGAAGGATCCAAAGAATGAATGTTCTGTTTTTGCAGTTCAGTAACTGAGTGCTCCCCAATAAGAGGCAGCATGCCAATGCCAACGTTAGCTGTAGAACGAGAATACTGCAGTGGTGTTCTGTACAACAATGCGACGTATTCCAGGCCATACCCAGTGAACTGCACCCTGCATCTTGTGCCACACCCACATTGGAAGTGAGCAAGGGTCGGCCTGATACAGGAGACTGCAGTAGTGTTTCAAATAGTCAGTGGGTACTAGTTAAGGAAAGAAACTACAATTCCATTATTCTCTGAAAGAAATACACAACAACTTATTTGCATAAACCTATGAGAGAAAACTGTAATATTCTCTTTCTTTGCTGAAGTCAATGTTAATTTTGACCTGTAATGTTATAAATATATGAGGTTGGTTCACTATTTACACAGTTGTCTTTGGTGATATAGCAATTAACATGCTTGGCACTAGATCCGAGATTCGCAGGTTCAAACACAGCTTAAGATGATGGAGTTTTAAGGCTGAAAAAAATTACTTGCTTCAGAAGAACAGTGAGGCTGGAGCTTATATTGTCAATTTAGTAATGGACATTGAACTTCTGGGGATAAAATAATACAACCAAAAATACTATACTTCTCATTCTTAACCTCCCCCCTTCTGTATGGCACATTTCCCCTCACTTCAAATCTCTAATTATTTGCACTTTTCACTGCTAATTTTTCCACATTGTTACTTTATTTAGGTCTTAGTTTTCTTTTCTCACGATTTATTTCTCCTCCACACTATTTCTTTAAGTCATACTGCTTTTTCATCTTGTTTTCCCCTCTTCCTTCATCACTGCTTCCTGAACCATCTTCTACTTGCATTACTCTACATCTAGTCAGCCTCAATTTAGATCTTAGTTCCTTCACCCGCTTCAAAATTGCTCCCATCTGATGTTCACTATTTCCATTTGCTTGCACTGAGGTTTTGTTCTGCTGTGCTTGCTGAATACCAGTTTGCGTCACTCCAGTTTCTTCTTCAGATGACGTCACTGCCTGCTTTCCGGAAATTTTCACTGAGTTTAACACATTTGCATTTGTTTTGCTACTCTTGTGTACACTCACCACACTCGTGTCACTAACCTCACCTTTAGATATGATATTCTTGATTTTTTCTTTCAAAATTTCTGGTCCTTTCCTTTTCTTCTGAGCCTGCAATCGGTTCCTTTAACTTTACTAGACACTCCTCTACACTAAAAACCAAATTGTTTATCTTAATTTTGTCCTTGATAAGTTTCGCAAATTGTCAATTTCTTTGAGCTGCTTTAAGAATAGAGATTAAAACTCTTCTTCTACTTCTCACTTCATAGCTCCAGTCGTTATCTATTCTGATCGTTGTGCTCCCTAGCATCCTTCTATTCTTCATAATCCTCTCCTTCGTAACCATACTCTTAAATTTTACTAATATTGGCCTAACTTGTTCTGAATCTTTCCTACTCTAAATGCTTCCTGTACTTGTCCATCGCTCATGTCCATATCAAAACACTCCCAACACGCTCCTAATATCTACTCATATGTATCGATACTCTGTTCTCTATTTTTTTCTTCTATCCCGAAAAATAACAAGTTTTTTCTCATCTTTTTCTTCTCAAAGTGATCCCATTTGCTTTTCAGAATTTCGTTTTCCAGTGAAATTTCTTCCATCTTCTTCCTTAGCTCTGCCATGCTCTCCTTTATTTCCATTAGGGCTTGTTTCACTGTACTGTCTTCCATTTCACTATTACGCACACTTATTCACCTGTTTAACGCCTTTGCTACACATTACTATCCCCTGACTTGCACGAAACGAACTGACTTCCTCTGCAGCTGGTTCTCTTGTAACTAATTAAAATAAGACTGAAGCAGAAATGAATGCAAGAATCAATGCAGGAAATAAATGTTACAAGAACATTAATGTATATAGGGTGAACCATAAGTAATGTCATTAATTTCAGGGGGGTTATTCTTTGAGATATTTCAAACAAAAAAGTTTAATACAATTTTGCTCGTTTTTGCTTCCTTTTCGAGATAAAAATTGTTTTATATGAAACATTTCATAGCGTGTTTTGGGAAAGCCATTGATTTAGCGTTTTTGCTGCTTAGGCCGTCAGAGTAACTGCAGACAAAGTCATTACGTATTCTTGCATTGACCGTCACTTTGATGGCACAGGTAAGTTAAACCCACGTTCAAAAATTCCAGTCTATGGCTTGGAAGCCTTGTTTTTATTGCGTCACCCGCACCATCAGAGTAACGGTCGATGCAAGGATATGTAATGAATTTGTCCACTGTTACTCTGACAGCCTACTTAAGCAGTGAAAAGGTTAATTCCCATTATGATAATAAATGGTTGAAAGAATTTTAATTTTGTTCTTTAAATGTGCAGGAAATTGATCCTAACAAATGTAACTTTTTGTTCTGCAAAGGAATTTTACAATGTTACATTTGTTCGGATCAACTTTCTGGACATTTAAAGGACAAAACTAAAATTTTTTCAATCATTTATTATCATAATACACTGCTCTCTTTTGCCTCTGATTGAGGTTCTGGCTGATATGTACAACATCTGTTACCAGGCAGTAATCTCACCTGACGATGTGTCAGAGAAAAAAGCAATTATTTGTACATATCTGAAGTCTGATTAGTGTAATATGTAGCTAATCAGCAATGTATGCAATGCAGGAGGAAGTGAACTGGCCCCCTACCCCATTATCTCCTGGCATAGTGCCTCATAAGTGGTGTCTTGTTCGTATCACTTGTGAGGTTCAGATCTGTCTGCAGACAGTTGAACAAACAACAACTGCTCTCTTCACTGGGCATATTGGGAATTAAATCAAATTGTATTAAACATTTTTGGTTGAAATATCTCAGAGCACAACTCTCTGAAATTACTGTAATTACATTACTTACGGTTCACACTGTATACTGAAGAAGAAATACACATCACCAGTTTTAGAAATCTAGTTGTATGAAACTATAATCAGGTCCATAGTTAGGTATGGAGCAAAGACATGGACTCCAACACATAAGATGCAAACAAATGGTTAAGAGTTGAAGAAGAAAGATTTTAAGGAGAATTTATGGATTTACAATTATTAATAGTGGTCAATGAAGAGTTAAAAGATATATGGAAATCATTAATAAATTTAAATCGGTTGATTTAATTTCAGTAATTAAAGGAAGAAGGTTAAACTGGGCTGGACATGTTGTCAGAATGAATAAAGGAAGGACAGTGAAATGGATCTTTGAAGGAAATTTAGAAGCTAGAAGAAGAAGAAGGCTCAAATTACGATGATTGATGATGTAAAAGACGATCTAATGGAGCTGGGAATTAAAAGGAGGAGGACTATGGCACTGTGTAGTGACCAATGGGCATCAAACATAAAGGAAGCCAAGGCTTATACTTAAAGCTGCAGAGCTATGGAAGACAAAAATGATGGGCCAATCCAAGTATGTTTCCTATAATTGTTCTGCAGCGCACATATCACATCATTAAAGAAATTTCATTACTTAAATAAAATATAACTACAATAAGTTCAAAAAGGATATTATATTCCCCATGGTGGGTGCCCACCATTGATGTACAGCACGTAGGTGAAGCCATCTTTACACTTCCCCTTGATGGAGTAGTAATACGGGAGGAAGGAATGTAACCTAAAAATAAGACATAAAAATGTATCTACATTTGAAATTGCCGCTCAAGTGAAGAAAATATTTATCTTTTATAGTATACGTTACACAATGACTCAACTATATCATAACGAACACATATTATGTGATGATTCTAAAAAAAGAGAGACAAATTCTATGTCACGAAAATACCTATATAATTATTAAATATAGACTATTTAAAATATACCTACAATAACAAGATCGTGAATATTTATTCTGTTTGTGATACCTTACAAATTATGTATTCTGTAATCCTTCAAAACTTAGCAAAAATCATATTTTTTGTTAATAACAATATTATTGTTAACATTAATGATAATGTGACAATTAAAAACAAAAATAAATCAAGAAAAATTAATTTCAGCTCGTTCTTCTCTCCTCTTCCAAACAAAGAGAGTACCGGAAGTATTATCTGAGATTCATAGACAGAACATATTATCTAGTAGGTGACATTGTGCAATCAACTTCATTAATCAAAATTCAACAGCAATGTTAAAACTTAAGGTACAAGAACACATTAAAATAACCATTATAATAACTAGGATATTTAGAAGAGGTGTAGATTGGACACTAATATTGTCTTTCCATACTTCATGTATCTATTTTATTCAATTTTCCTTTAATATTTCTTTCATTCATATATTAAGTTTTGGAACCTTCAGATGACTGTTCTTTCTCCTATATAACTCCACACTCTACTAACCCTTGTTTGTCAAGAAAATAGATTTAGTTGTTTGTAACGACCACAATGAGTCAGATACCCTTCTCATCCCTTCCTTTTTGGTTCACCAATCTTTGAAATATTGTGATTACTTTTTTTCAACTACAAAATGTAAAAGTGCACAGTACATCACTTCTAAACAATCGAACAATTCTTTCTCCCTCATTTAGATAAATAAATAGATGTTAAAAATGTGTACATTCAATAAGAGATGCTGAAAAAGTGTATTCCTATCAATAGAACTAGGGTAATCACTTTTTCCAGCATCACAATACAGTTTTTCATATACGAGAAATAAAGAAGGCTGTTATTGTGCTGAAGAGGAAATATTTAAACGTTGGTTTTAGTTGTTAATAATTCTCTTTGCACATATCCAGCAAGGTATTCACTATAAACACTAAATGATGATTAAAATCGGCCTATAAACCTGAAATTAAATTTCCATCCGACATGGTCATGAATTTAAAAAAATCACACATTATGTGACTAAATTCTTTTCTGACATTTTCAGTTGTTTATTACTTACAGTCCTAATAGAGTCCATATTTTATGAAGATATACTCAAATTGGCTATATACGAATAAAAGTACAGCAAAAACCTAGTTTTAATGTTCTCATTTTTAAGAAATGAATTCAAAAATCCTGGCAGAACTACTAAAAAAGCAATGTAATTGAATCCTGCTTCTGAGGAACACATTATTTTGAATAGATATGTATATACATAACCCATTTTAAAGAAATTCCGAATCTATTCCAAACCTTTGTGGTCAATATCTATACAAGGTATGGTCACACCAGTGTCGCACTAGCAACAGTACACTGCAACCAATAATATGTATCGACACCTCAACTGAAAGTAAGCTTGTAGAAATGTTATTTTGTTTTAGTATGTAAAAATTTTAAATTTAATTACACCACTTAAAAATATTCTGTGAGATTGGGAAAGTTTATTGTTGATCTCTGTTTCCTAACAGTAAATTTAATGCATGTTAAGAACATGTAAATATAATGTAGTTAAATGACCTAAGAACATTTTGATTTCTACTCTCAGTTCTCCCTTCCTTATATCAAGTGAAAACCCCTTTTACAAAAAAACTCGCATGTAAGAAAAAAATAGCAATTAGTCTCCCAGAGATACGTTAAAAAAGAGGGTTACTGTATATGGTCTTTTCATGAAAAGTAAACATCTATTTAAACAATACTAACCAAATATTTCACATGCATACAGAAGAAAAGAAATGGAAAACAGAAAGAAAAACAAAACATTAATAGTTTAGTAAATGCTTGTAAAATGTGATGTACCTGAAATTACGATGCTCATAGAAGTGAATGGCAGGCGAATTAGTTGTGAGCACGTGCAGAAAGAGTGCTTTACAGTCCACATGTTCAACAGTCGTGAGATGTGATATCAAATTATCGAGCAGCAAGGAAGCAATACCATTACGACGGTGGTCTTTGCTTACTCCTAGGCTTAGAATATAACCTACTTCTGTCTGTTTACTAAATGACTGTGACAGAATACCACGATCCTGGAAAGGAAGTCACATTATGGAAACAATGATACATGAATGCAAAACAAATATACAAAAACTGTTACTATATATCATATTGAAAACAAATTTGCTTTCGTATTTAATTCACTTCTTATTTAAAATAAATGAATAACAAATTTAACCTAACCCACAGAAGTACTTCAAAATAAATTATCAATTTTTCATTTAATTATTTCACCCATACTCTTCAAAAACAGACGCAAAACAATCTCACATTAATACCTCACACGATAAATGATAACAATAAATTAATGGTTCTCTGAGACTGAGCTAATCCAAAGATAAGATGACAAATGCTGACTTTTGTTTCACTATTCATACATAACATTTTCATTTAAGAATATTTATGATTCACCACTGAGACGAATAAAATAATATATCAGTGATTCCCAAACTTCTCATACCAAAGACGTCTTCAGACTGCAGCAAAAATTGGTGGCTCCCCCTCCTCCTAAATAATGTTTTAGTTTTAAACTATAAATTGTTAATATACACATATACTGTACAGAGTGTTAAAAAAATATGGAATATTACTCATAACTTTTAAATATTAATTTCACAAAAAAAAAAAAAAACGTTTTATATAAAAGCTGTTGGAGATAAACCATACGATATGATATCAGTGTTCAAAAAAAGTTAGTTATTGAGGCATACAGAGTGTGATAGTAAACTTTATTTTTTTAAAAGGCACCCTATATTAAAATTTACATATTCCGAATCTCCATTGAAAGTTACGTATGCATATGTAGAAATTTTACCCATTCACTCGTTTCACGTCTTTTAACTATTTATTAAACTTGTTTCGTGGACTTCAAACTTGAGACAAATAAGTATGTAAAATCATGTTGAGTAAGCCATAAAACTAAACAAAACACTATCACTAACCAAACTTGATAACAGATACTCAAAATGAGAATCATTCACAACCAAACAATATAGATCAGTCACGTAACTGTGAGAAAGACAATGGACTGTGTCCATGATAGACTGGGATATTGTTTGGCTATGAATAGTTCTCATTTTGAGTATCTGTTATCAAGTTTGGTTAGTGATAGTGTTTTGTTTAGTTTTATGGATACTCAACATGATTTTACATACTTATTTGTCTCAAGTTTGAAGTGCACAAAACCAGTTTAATAAATAGTTAAAAGATGTGAAATGGGTAAATGGGTACAATTTCTACACATTCATACGGAACATTTAATATAGATTCGGAATATGTAAATTTTAATATAGGATGTCTTTAAAAAAATACTGTCACACACTGTATGTCTGAATAACTTTTTTCGAACACTGGTATCATATTATATGATTTACCTCCAATAGTTTTTCTATAAAACGTTTTTTTGTGCAATTAAAATTAAAGAAGTTATGAGTAATATTCCATACTTTTTGAACACTCTGTATAATATATATTAAGTCATATACATACTAAGTCTTGTAAAAATACGTGACTTTAACCTTGTTAACAACCAAAGTAAAATATTCTAAACTGAAAACGTTGTTGCAAATGTGACTAAATAAATAATGAAGAATGATAAGTAGGCCTACAGTGACAAAAAAAGTGGCCTCTAATTTACACATCATGTTGCGGGAAAATGCAACCTACAACATTTATTTTTTGTTCATCATTAATAAAAAATCAAAGTGCACAATGTTTAACAAATAAAAACTGGTGCAGTGGTGGAGGCAGTGGCAGTAGCAGCAGCAGTAGTACAGTGACCAACACAGCTGCCCTTACAAAGAAGTGTGTGCACTTGCTAGCAAAAAAGAGCCATGGACATAACTGTTTGAGTGGGATTATCTGCTCTTTCATACTGCTTGTGTAGAGCAAAGAGTGCTCTTGCACAAAGAGCACAAGTGGGTCAACACTGCAGCAGCAGCAGCTAGCAGCAGTGATGGTAGTAGTCCTTATTCACAAATAAAATAGACGCTTCTGCTCATACCAAATGATTGCCACCATAAGTTGAAACAATATTATATGTGCTGGATATGATATAGGATCAGACAGCCTTAAGAATATTACAGTACTTTCATGAAAAACATTATTTAATCTGAACTATATTTGCAAGACAACATCTAGACCTTCAGGATTATCTACCAGAGTTTGGGAACCACTGTATGAAATATTAAAAATGCATATATTATTGCCTTACAGTGGTAAAAAAAAAATAATAAACTCGAGAAAATATCTATATAGATCCAGAAGGTTACAAAGAAAATTTATAAATTACCTAGAAAGTCATGGTAATCAATTACTGACACCAGCTTCGCCATGCAGCAGTCATAATGTGTTTTATGCAAAATAATTGATTCTATCATACTAGTTGCCTGTTGTACTAATTGCCAGTACTACTTTGATAATATAAAACTTATACAAAATATATACATCCATGGATATACACGATCAATCTTACAAATGAATTTCGTTTCTATTCCATTCTAGGAAATTTATAAGAATTCTTTCTTGTCTAAAATCTTATCTTTCAAACAAATCAGTTTTCAGGCAAGTACAAACTGATCTAACAACATAATGTAAAGTGTATAAAATCATCACAAAAATAATTATAATATGAGTTCATATTAATTTGTTTGAACAATTACGACATCCAAACTGATTTTCTCTTACAATAATACATTTACTAATAGATGGCCTGTCTTTTAATGTAGATGTTCATGGATAAATCTTGTTCTACGATCCATATTCACTTTAATTCGCATACGAATTGAAGGGAAACAAATTCTACCATTCTGTAACATGTTTTAAAACCTATAAACATTAACATATATCAGTTCATTAATTCACCTTTTACAACAAGCCTGGCACATCGATGCAGAGAGTCCACAGTGCCTGACACTGCTCAAACAACATAAGCAATTACATGTGCATGGAGAAGCTGGTATCAATATCTCAGCAGGTGGGGAGGGAGGAAAAGAAGTCTGGAATAAAAATTTTAAGTGTTTTCACTGCTCTGTTAATTTAAAACTGTACCAACAAATATGACATATTATAAATAATTTACACATTTCATACTTATCTTCAAATGGTTCCCATTTCCAATGAGGACATACAAAAATGATTGATAAAATCTTATTTTCAGTGTACAGTTTCACATAATTTTTTTTTACAACTTATGGTGTATCCGATCAGTATTCTTGTTTCCTCCAGTTAATATATAAGAAATAATTTTGACGTACATTAAATAAATACTGCATTTACCAAATAATTCAAAAGTTAAATATAAAACAATGAAATACAATAGTTTTATTACAAAACTTCTAGACAGGAAACTATACAGGATATCCCAGGAGGAATACAACACACTTCAGGATAAAGTACTTTGAGTTAAACTACATTAATTTAACTCTACGTGTGGAGTCTAACAGTTGGAGAGAAATTGACAGAAGAAATATTGGAACACCTTGCAGTTTCGTGTATTATACTTGACGTGTTAGCAGAACTGTAGCTGAAGGAGGACATTTAGAGCAGATTGTGTAAATTTTAACTTACTATACTAGTACTGTAGTGATTACTGTTACCTGGTTATGTGAAGAAAAAACCTGTGGAAAAATGTAACTGAACTGTATTAGTATTATAATGCCCTGGTACACTCATACAGATTCTACTATTTGAACTTGTAAGCATTGTCAGTGCTGGATTTAGGCCTAGGCAACCTAGGCAGTTGCCTAGGGCGGCAATTTCTCTCGCTTTCTCTTTCATTTTTTTTTTACAGTGAAATTTGTTTTAAAACACTTGTTGGTAAATCTTTTCTGAAGTTTGTTTGTTCTTGAACATTTTGTGGAAGTCGGATATTGTTTTGTTTTGCATTGTCGGTCATGGCGAGAGTAAAAGGAAAGTGAGCAGCTACATAGTTATATCACGTTATTGTACTATGAAATTGCTTAAATTTAACTGATTGAAAATCAAATTGGATGTGTTTATTATTTATCGCTATGAATAGTAACCACAACTCTCAGTTACATTTTCAATATATCGTCAACAATGCTATTTAATCTCTTTCCAGCATGTGCACTATATAATTCGATATGAAATTAATTGATGAACTAGTGATGTTAAAATTGTGTACACAAGATTCAAAATGGAGGTTGATATGAAAGGTTTATTCTGCAAAGAGTTGGAGTTTATTTTTCAATTTACTTTATACTTCCTATCGAAGTAAGACATACTCGTAATAATTATACCACCAAAAAAAAACCAATGCTTAAAAATAAACCACAGCCTGCCTTTCGCAAATCAGTTTTATTTCAATAATGAATAAGTTTGAATATGTTTCTTTGCATCGAGTCTGATGTGCTTCATCAGATCGACTTTGATGATATTAACAATGCTTTCTCTGTGAAAAAGTGCAAAGGAAATCTTTACAATTCACAAGTAAGATACATGTATTTTGATTCCAGTAATTTATTGTTTTCTGAATTGTAGTTGTTGTTTCCTAATGCAAGGAGTTTGACAATAAAGTCATTTGACCTCTTGCACTTCAATATTTTTCAAAGATATTGTCATGGTCAGCCACTGAAGCATAGATTTTGAGGTGTTCCGAATCCATTTCTTGATTTGAATTGCATAATGGGCAGTTAGGGGACTGTTATATTCCAATTCTATGCAGGTGCTTGGCCAAACAGTCATGGTCTTTTGCCAATCTAAATGCAGCTACAGACAATTTACGTGGTAAATCGGGAATTAACTGTGGATTATGATGCAGAGAGTTCCATTTTTTCCCTTGAGATTGTGTTATCAAACTTTGTTTGTTGAAGTCTGTTTTGTTTTCTGAATTGTAACATTCCATTCAAAACTAATTTAAACTAAACATGACCTGTATAATAGCTGCTCATAAACTGTTTCTGGGAGTTGGGGGGCGGCAAATTTTAACACTGCTTAGAGGCAGCACTATAGCTAAATCTGGGCCTGAGCATTGTGTATGTTTACTGTATTTTGTTTTAGTGCTTATCCAGCTGGTAGAAAGAAAAAAAACTGTATCCTTAATGAGGAAGCTTCTTGGGCTCTAGTGTGAAGGTCAGCAATCACATAAACATTAACATGAATATCTGTACAATTCTCCTGCAACTAGCTTCTAACAAGAGCCTCTAATGAATGGGAGATTAGAGGATGATGTAATGTCCACTTGCTCTGACTGCTAGCAATGCTTGTCTACGCTTGCTATTGGCTGAGTTGATGGTCACTGTTCTAAGACGTAGAAATATATGTATAATGGCTCTCTCCATTTAAAAGTGAGCCAATCAATATCTCCCAACCATAAGGACTTCAGATATAGATATATCAGGTTAAAGTGATGTAGGTTAATTCAAACTACAATATCCTGAACTATTTTACATTCCTCCTGGGACATTCTGTATATAGTGTTTATGTGTTACTAAATTCAAATGTCACAAATTTCGTTTAATTCCAGTCTGTGGTATTTCATGAATGCTGTGAAAAATCCACTTCTAATTAAGTATATTTCCAATTTCAAATTTTGAAATTTCTATTCTGGGCCTCTATTAAGTAATTTAACAATCATATACAATCGTAGACTCAATATATTTTTAACATTTCAATATAATTAATTATATACTCTGTTTAATTATTTCATGCAATCAATTAATAAATCAATCAATCAACCAATCAATCAATCAATAATGTCACTCACATACCTCTCGATTTAATTTTATGTAGGATTTTATTTCCGCAACAATAAGTCCAATGATGATACCATCATACACTGCCGCCAAGGAATAAAACCTAGGATTTGACGTGATGTCTTCATACCAGGAATAGGGATAATCAATTGGAAACCAATCTTGACAAAGTGCTCGAACCTGAGAGAGAAACCTTTGATATGTACATAAACACATGACACATTAACAATATAGTTTACAAAATATGTTACATGAATTTGACATTTAATAAATTAAAGAACAGTATGTGACAGAGAGAGAGGATACATTAAATTGCACACAAATATTAGTATACTATTTATAGAAAATAGTAGTTGTCCACTAACACTGAACATTATAATACGAACTGCATCATTTTCTCCCTGGCTTCCAGTGCAGAACATGGCATTTTCCAAGGTGTTAGTTTCCACTGTATTTACAGTAACATGCATGTAACATCCATTATAAGTCTGGGCAACTACTGTCCATCCGAGTGGTTATGTCGCATCCTGGTTTCTCCCACTCATTTCTGCTGGTGCCTCTGTAAAGGCTAACAGCTGACCAGTCGTAGCTATTTTCTGAATATATTTGCTATTCAGAATTTGACTTCTATGTAATATTATAGAACTGTTTAAAATAATTTAAAGAAAAGGGTCCAGTTAAGTAAATAACTGCCACGTGATTTTCCCCATTTCAGTAACTCTATAACATAACCACTTGGACGGACAGTAGTTTATCCTCAATCTGAAATACTTTGATTAAATTGAAAACATGGTCAGCCAAAGGAACAGTAGTATGGTCTCAGTTTACATCAGTAAACTTTATGAACCTTTCTTGAACACCATCAGGTGTAATGTAATGTGAAATGGATTGAGTTGAGATTTTCGCGTTATAACTGTAGCCTTGTCTTCTATTACAGATACAAATGGTGCTTTTTCATCTTTTGTTTGATTTTATTGAATAAGACAGTTGATAGAGAATCGACTATATATCGACAAATACAGCAGATATTTTCAAATGGTTTCATAATTTCACGTCATAGCTGGCTCTGTGGTGAAGTAATTCAATTTAATAATATATTATGAAACAAATTCATAATGTAATAATTGAAGACCTCCCTCGAAAAAGGGTGTAACATCAAATTAATTAAATATGTGACTTCGGTGGAAAAAGTAATTTTGAAGCATTCATTTATAACAATAAATGAATGCATCCAATAGCTGAATAAACTTGTACCCTTGATTAATCAAATGGTTCTGCTAGTAAATATAGACCTAACTAAATATGCTTCTGAAATTATTTTTTTTTCTCCTGAAACGTGTAGATTTGTTGGTTATACACCCCTATTCGAGAGAGGTCTTCAATTGTATAATATTATAAACATGTTTCATACGCTATTTTTTTGAACAACAGCATTATAAAACAATTAATAAAGAAATAACATCAGATTTGTGATGATGGGAAGTTTGATATAATAATAATAATAATAATAATAATAATAATAATAATAATAATAATAATAATAATAACAATCACCATCATCATCATCATCATCATCATCATCACCAACAGTGCTACAACCCATCAAGAGTCCTGGCTGTCCCAAGAAGTCTTCGTCATCGTCTGTTTTTTGCTCTACCAGTCCAGTTACGCACTCCAATACTTTTAGCATCCTTTTCTATGTCGTCCTCCCATCTAGCTTTCGGTCTTCCTCTAATCCTCTGTCCTCCTGGATTGTATAAAAAGACTCTTTTAGCTACTCGTGAGTCTTCCATTCTTGTCAAATGTCCAGCTCATCTCAAATGATCAGTTTTTATTATCGTAATGATGTTTGCCTCCTTATATAGTTCATACAGTTCAGCACTGTATCGTATTCTGCATTCATTGTTTACTTGCACTGGTCCAAAAATTGCTCTTAGTATTTTCCTCTCAAAGATATTTAATTTATCTATATCTTGTTTATTAAGAGTCCAGTTTCTGAGGCATAGATAAGTAAGTACTGACCTAATCAAAGTTTTATATATTATGATTTCCCTTTTAATAGTTAATAATTTAGATTTAATGTGACTTATGAGACCATGATAACATCTATTTGCATAGAGTATTCTTTTCTTAATTTCAAGAATTATGTTATTCCATTGATCAATCAAGGAACCCAGGTATGTAAAACTGTTCACACACTCGAAGACATAATGTCCAAACTGAATATGATCAAGTGGATTGTTTATTCTTTTTGGATTAGCTATCATGTATTTAATTTTCCCTTCATTAATTTGTAATCCCATTTCCTTCGCCCATTTCTCCAAAGAGGTGAAGGCTTTACTCAGCGGCTTTGTAAATCTGGCAATGATATCTATGTCATCTGCATATGCTAATAGTTGTACGGATTTACAATAAATTGTGTTAGTTCTTTGCAGTCCTGAGTCCTTTATTGCTTTCTCCAATGCAATATTAAACAATAAACAAGCCAGTGCATCCCCTTGTCTTAATTCGATCTTAGTTTCAAATTTTTCTTAGAGATTTGATTGAATTCTCACGGAACATTTAGTTTTGGATTAGTTTTATTAACTTGATAGGTATATTCAATTTTGACATTGTCTTGTATAATTGTTGCCTATTAACCGTATCATATGAAGATTTAAAATCAACAAATAGATGATGCGTAGTAATATTATACTCTCGTGTTTTTTGTAATGTGTGTCTCAATGTAAATATTTGTTCTATTGTGGATCTATTGGGGCAGAATCCAACACCAACAACAACAACAACAACAATAATAATAATAATAATAATAATAATAATAATAATAATAATAATGATAATTATGATAATAATGATAATAATAATCATCATAATAACAATAGCAATAATAATAATAATAATAATAATAATAATAATAATAATAATAATAATAATAATAATAATGATATTTATTTGTTCTGGCGAAATCACTGCCTGCTGGATCTCATCCTATGGCTGCTTATACTGCCTGCTCAATCAAAGTTATTTTACCGCTAGGTGGCAGGCAGTGCCCACCGCTATTAACATTATCAGTATATGCAATGTCATTACCTGCCACCAAGCGGCTGTAACCGTTGATTAGGCAGGCAGTTTACGCAGCTATAGGATGCGATCCAGCAGGCAGTGGGCGAAATTAAGGCCATGAGGCCTTCTCTTCCACTTAGCCAGAAACAAAAGAAGCTGATACAATTTGCAGTAATACAAGTTAATAATTACAGATTAATATTAAATTTAAAGAACACTAAAAAATTGATGTGAGTAAAATAATGCAAACATACTAAATAACAATTACAAAATAATATAAGGCTTAGAAGTTACACTCAATGAATATGCAAGTGGTAAGTGAACGAATATTACAAATTACAAGAATTACGAATTCAAACGTAAATGATAACTATACAACACTGAGGAAAATTACACATACATACCAAGAAGAACTGAACATGAATGAGGAAGAAAGAAAACATTTTCAGAAAACATTGAGTGGTCATGGTATAACAAACGCAATCATATCTGCATTCATCTCACTGCAGGAATGGCAGAAACACACTGACTTTCAGTCAAGACATACTCGGTATGAAACCTGTTGACTGTACTGGACTGGATGGGTCTGAACTTGTCTGGACTGGACAAACTCGGTGAGAAAGCAGCCTTACAGTCATAGAGCTATATATCATTTTCTTACCCTCATTTACTAAAATGTCGTACTTGATTTTTGACTTATCATGCTATTTAAATTAGAAGTTGGTTTACCTCTGTCAATTATTCCTTTCTTTTAAGCAAAACTTCCGCTGGAAAAGGAATGACTAAGTAAGTCTTCCATAATATAACCACTATCTTCCCTCATGATGTTTTTCTTTGTGTAAAGTGTAACAATCACAATAATAAATGCAACACACTCAGAGTTAGAATACTCTACTCAGGCTGCATCGTTGGACAGCATGCTATGTGGCATGTAATTCACACATATTACAGATCTGTATGAATATGCATGTGCTCCCTGTCTCATCCATGCTGCTTCACGTCAGCCTTAGCAAGGTGGCTGACAAAGGCTGGCAACTGGGGGTTCGCAAGAACAATTTGCTTAGAGCATTACTCACCATATTTATTATCTCACATGTTAAGATATTCTAGTATTTCGTATTTAATTTACTGTATTAAACTGTTAGTCGGGGTAACAGTGCTAACATGGACCCTCCACCACTGCTGGTTTCGCAATATAATGTGGAAAGGTTATCGTTGTTCAGACCCTTGCATTCTTCAGGATGAATTCTATTTAGTTATCTATAAAAAGTATACAGACATGTAAATCAGAAGTCCAGTATCTGTCATAGAAGTACATGGAATGATTTTTTTAGTAGTGGCAACTATGTTGCAGTGATGCTGTGCAAAGGAGCCAGGCAATATCATTTATACCACAGGTTGCTTACATGCCTCCCCTCCCTCAGAGCTAATGAACTCGTCCTCCCCCTCCATATCCGTTCACAGTGACAACAATAAGACGAGCAGTTATGAACAAGCAGTCGCAGAATACAGTCGCATTTTTTCGAAGGAGGAACAGAGAAACTGGTTAAAAATTCAATGTGCTGGAGGTCACATGGCACGGCAGTGTCATCAAGGACTGCAAGAGGCTTGCGGTGCGGCTGTGTTACCTTACCGAACTGTAGCAAGGTGGGTTAGAGCCTTCAGACAAGGACGCGAAAGTGTGTTGGACATGCCTCGATGTGGTCACCCATGAGTAAATGACGAACATGTACAGACTGTGTCCACGTTAGTGGAGATGGATCGAAACTTAACGATTTGTGAGTTAGCGCAAGATACAGGATTGGTGTTTGTGCTTCACATCCTGAAGAACCACATGAAAATGCGGAAAACTGCCTCAAAATGGGTTCCACATGATTTAACAGACATGCAGAAATGACGCTTCTCGTACTCTCTTGCAGCGCTATGAGCGCGAAGGAGAGGTCTTCTTATGGCGTATCATTACAATTGATGAGACCTAGGCCAGATCTTATGAACCTCAGCTGAAACAGCAATCGGACGAGTGGCGTCATCACAGGCACAACGAAAAACAACAGTTCGGCAGACCCCCACCAATGTGAAGGCTATGCTGATTCTTGCCTATGATTTGGATGGTGTGATCTTAAAGCACACCGTTCCCCCAAGGCAGAACGTTAATGCAGAGTACTACTGTTCGTTCTTGCGACACAATCTGTGAGCAGCACTGAGAAGAAAACGGCGACACTTTATGGATAATTCACTCAACGTTCTGCATGACAATGCTACAGCAGGAGTTGTGTCTGAATTGTTCAATCGCTGGTACTGGGAAGTGCTCTATCATCCGCCATATTCTCTGGATTTAAGTCCCTGCAACTTCAATCTAATCCGTAAGATGAAGGATTCACTTCCGAACAGATGAAGACTTTTACAGGCAACCGACCGCTCTATTCGCATCAACAGATTAGATAGTGCCAATGGGATCCAATGGCTTCCACATTGTTGGAAAGACATTGCACCCAACGGTGATGACTACATCGAAGGCTTGTAAAACTTAGAACCATGTAAGTATGCTATGTATCACCTCTGCGGTGGCTCAATGGTCAGACCTTCAGACTGTCATGCAGGCAGCCTGGGTTCGATTCCTGGTCAGGTTTGGAACTTTTTCGTTAGAAAAAATCCATAGTGACACTTGTGGTGATCGCAGTTGGGGTTTTTCCCAGGGTTCTCCTGTTTTTCCCCAAATTAGGTATTTACATCATTCTGTCACCATTTCTCCATTTCACTATCATTCTGTAGCATTCTCCGAACAATGACTGGCAACGCATGGAGTGGTTGTCCTAGGGACAAGCGGGGTTGTCTGCTCGAAACCTGGACCAGAGAACCTTAGTGGGAATGTGTCACAAGAGGGCTAGCGCAATAGATCTGAACAAGGTCGCAGTGCTGGGCCATAGTGCCCCCTTCCATTAAATTAAATTAAATTCAATTCAATGCTATGTACCGAGAGAAAAAAAGTAGTTGCCAGAATTAAAAAATCAACCTATATACAAGAAGATGATAGCAGCTGGAATGAGGATATGTCACCCGAGTTACGTAAATTGGATTACAATACTAGATCTGTCACAAAAAAAAAAAAGCAGATGATGCCCACTATCTAACAGAAAAATATAGTAAGTAACTGATTAGATTCCTAGTTATTTTATGATCGAGGTAACCACTAATAATCCTGATGTGGATTTGAAACTAAGACCTCCAAGTCCAGTGTTGCAGCAATGAGCCACCTCGCTTGGTAAAATGATTAGCAATGGGCAGAATCGAATAATCTGTTCTCGAATAATATTAAGAATTGAATAATTGATTCGAATACTTTTGCCATTCGAATAATGACTTGATTACTCACTGGCAAGTTCTCACTTCTCGGTTCTCTTATTCAACATCCAACATGACAGCAATAATAATAGCAGTCCAACATGACAGTGATAACTATGCAAGCCCTGGAGTTTATATTTCTTTTTATTATTCCAATCACATGATGTAGCTATCTGCACCTTCCAATAAACATGTTGATTTCTGCATTCCGTAATTATACGAGAGAAAGAAAGAGAAGAGATGTGAGACAGAGAGAGATGGCCTGGAGCAAGAACCTCATGTTTGCAGATGAGGTTAGACGAATGTATACAATTGATGAGCAATCGATGTTCTCGAAAACTTCCTACTGTTTCACTTCTCGCATCATCTACCATCTGAACAAAGTATTCGAATAGTACTTGTTCATGATTCGAGATATATCTCGAGAACTTACAAGAATAGAATAATTCGTAGTCTATTTTTTATTCGAATACTCCCATCTCCAAAACTGATGTGTTATAAATATTAAATAAATGTTATGTTTTATTTAACAACGCTCGCAACTGCTGAAGTTATATCAGCGTCGCCAGTGTGCCGGTATTTTGTCTCACATGAGTTCTTTTATATGCCAGTAAATCTACTGACATGAGCCTGCTGCATTTAAGCACACTTAAATAACATCGACTGGCTTGGGATCGAACCTGCAACCTCGGGCATAGAAGGCCAGCGCTATGCCAACTGCACCAACCAGGCCGACTGATGATGTGTTACATATAACCTAAGTTTTAAATTGGAGATTTGATGTGTGATTGAAACTGTGTCCAACAGTGAGGGCTTGAGCAATGATCAGACATGTGGCCAATCAAAAACTGGAGAAACGCACTGTGTATGTCACCTGTGAAGTGTTCAATATGTATATCTATTATCACAGAGAATACGTGAGAGTCCACTATATGGAGAGACAAGTCCGTGATAATCACACATTGGATAGCTGAAGGAATCACTTTTAATCAGGGATGTAATTATGTAGGCAGTATTACAATCATATAAACGAATAATTATATAATGAAATCGTATTCATATTAAACAAGATAATGAGAATGCTGTCTACTATTTTTTTAACACTTCTGGCTAATTAAAAATGCCTCATTATTACTCTAAGGTTTTCTTTAGAGATGAAAATTATTTCTTGTTTTATATATATATTGTTCTTTAATTCATTATTAATAATAATAATAATAATAATAATAATAATAATAATAATAATAATAATAATAATAATCTGTGGCGCTACAGCCCTTGAAGGGCCTAGACCGACCAGCCGGCTGCTGGCCTCACACCCACATGCCGAAGCAGAGGTGGGCGATCATCCAACCAGAATGGAGGTATCGTGTGGTTAGCATGATGATCCCCCCAGCCGTTATAGCTGTTATTCGCAACCGGATTTCGCTACCTATCGTAGCTCCCCAAGTGCATCACGATGCTGGGTGGGCACCGATCCCATACAGTGGCCGAAATTTCATGAGAAAATTTCTTCCCCCATGAGGAATCGAACCAGCGCGCATTCCGTAACGCGAGTCCTAGGCGGGATGCCTTAGACCGCGACGCCACGGTGCGGGACTTTAATTCATTATATTCTATTTAATTTTTCTTCCCTATAACCAAGACACTTCCCTTTCATGCCTAAATGGTTATAAATACATACCTGCCCAAATCTGTTACTATTCAACGAAATGTGGAGTGGCTCCTAACTTATTCGTGAAATTTACAGAAGAATCTAAAATATCCTGCAGTTGCACAAAACTGTGGCAAAACTTGGAATCTAGATTCTACTAATCACAAAAATAGGCTATATTAAAAAAAACTGTAAATTTAAGATCTTAAGAATAGTATTTAGTGGATAATATGAAAATGTGTACTGTCATGGAAAAAAAAAAAAAAAAAAAAAAAAAACACGAGATTTAATGAAACAACCAGCATGAAGATTTTAAGGATAATATTTTGTGGAACAATCACAATCAATCAAGAATTTAGAATACAAATGGCAAACTTTCTAAATTGTCAGAAATCTATAGAAAATAAATATCAATTCTCGTAATACAGTAGCTTATCTTATTTAATGTGACTGCATTTCTATTTGGAAGGGGTTAATTAAAAAGACTCTCATTCCCTACTGTTTTGTGATTTTGTACATTGCCAGAAGAGCTGTGATTGTCGAAGTCTCTTACTCTCTATGCAAGAGACTACTCTGTGAGAGGTAATATCAATTGAATTCAATCATGACCTTGTGTAAAAATTAAAATTAATATTTATTTAGTCTCTGAGTGTAATGCTGTTGATGTCACTTATTAACAGAGACTAAAAAAATAATAAAAAGAATGCTTAGATGTGGTTAAGGACTCCAAATACCCTGACTTTAGCAGAAGAATAACAATTTTAAGGCCTTCCTCCTGTGTTCCACCTAATTGTCTAGTATTAACAGCGTGATATTTACACCAACTAATAGTGTCTTTTGTGTAAGTCACTTGCTGCTAAATCAAATAGTACGAGGGCTATTCATAAAGTAACTTCTGTTTTCATATAGCGTGTGTAACAACAGAGACAGTGGCGCCACTCTTGCGGTGGAGTGTACCTTGAAGCAGTATGCGTCGAGCTGCGGTAGAGTCAAGGTCGTGTCTTTGTTCCTCTCTGAGCCACGTGCTGTCAAAATGTGTGCTGCAATCATAAGTCCCGCCAGGTGTGAGGTACGTTCTGTAGTAAGATTTCTTGTGGCCAAAAACTGTAAAGCTAGTGAAGTCCACTGCCAACTTTGTGAAGTTTATGGGCCAAACGTAATGAGTGAAGGTGGTGTAAGACAATGGTGCCGTATGTTCAAAAATGGGCGAACCAATGTCCATGATAAAGAGAGAAGTGGTCGACCAAGTATCGTGAATGCAGAACTGATTCGTTTGGTTGACGAAAGGGTTAGAGCAAACCGCAGGTTCACCATGTCGAAGCTTAGTAAGGATTTTCCACAGATTAGTCGTACTCTTCTGTACAAAATGATTACCGAAGATTTGGACTACCGGAAACTTTCTGCCAGATGGGTGCCTAAACTCCTTTCTGAGGAACAAAAGGCTCAGTGGATGGGAGCAGCACTGTCCTTTCTTGAGCGTTACGAAAGAGAAGATGATGCTTTTCTCGATCAGATTGTGACACCAGATGAGACTTGGGTGTGGTATGTGAATGCAGAAACAAGCTTCAATCAATGCAGTGGGGCCATACTCACTCCCCAAAAAAACCCACAAAGTGTCGTCAAACACTTTCCACGAAGAAACTCATGGCAAACTGTCTTCTGGGACAGAAAAGGAATTTTGCTAGTGGAGTTTTTGGAAAGGAATGCCACAATTAAAGCTGAGCATTACTGTAACATACTAACAAACTTGAAAAGGCCCATTCAAAACAAACGTCGTGACATGTTGAGCTCTGGGGGAATTTTCCTACATGACAACGCCCGGCCGCATACAGCACGTCGTACTACGACCAAACTGCAAGAGTTCAACTGGAAAGTATTGGATCATCCTCCCTATAGTCCAGATTTGGCGCCTAGTGATTACCATCTCTTCATGCACATGAAGACGTGGCTTGGCTCGAAGTGCTTTGACAATGACAAAGAGTTAAAAAGCAGCGTCGTAGGTTGGCTTCAGTCACAGGCGGCCAAATTCTACGATTGCGGAATTTCAAAGCTCGTCAAACGCTACGACAAGTGTCTCAATGTGACTGGAAACTATGTGGCAAAATAAACTAGAGTGTATACTTTCAAACGTATTGTAACCCAATTCTGTAACGTCATTCACAGGTTTGTAAAAAATAAATGAAAGTTACTTTACGAATAGCCCTCATATAAAAATAGAATCCTCCTCTCTCTAGAAAAGTCTCTAACTTAGTTAGAAACAAACTGGTGCGATGCTACTCTAGAGACCAGAACCTTTTACCATTGTCAGGAAGTCTCCACAGTGAAGAATGATTCTGAAAGTAATTAATCACTTCCGTGAATGTAATCAGGTCCATATTTACGCATGGGCCATATGGACACAGGACCAGAGCAACAAATTCGTAAGGGCGGCAACATTTTCAGGAAATAAAGAAAAATCATGCTGAAAATAAATTCTCGGTATTTTCCTACTTCACATATTGTCTGCTTTAGATAGTGGCAGATGTAAAATTGTTGTTACATACCCTTTTTTTAAATGCTCTATAATTATCTAAGATTTGCATAAGTTAACTTAGTAGCCACCAGTATAGCTCAGGCAGTTGCACACTTGCCTGCTGATCTGGAGTTGCTTGATTCCCGCTTGGGTTGATTACCTGACTGGGTTTTTTCCAGGTCTTCCCCAATCGTAAGGCGAATGTCAGATAATCTACGAAGAATTCTCTTCCTCGTCTCGCCAAATGCCAGCTCGCTATCATCAATTCCATCGACGCTAAATAACCTAGTAGTTGATACAGTGTCGTTAAATAACCAAGCAAAAAAAAAAAGTTAACTTAGTTGGTGGCTGGCGCAACATTTTTTTTCGGGCCCATGGACGTAGCATTACCTAAATACGGGACTGACATTAACAACATACCCTACAGCATGCTCTATTGCCTGAATGGGATAATGTTTGAATACACGGCATTTCATCCTCGTTGCGCAATTCAATGCTTTTCTTTTTTCTACCATCAGGGACGCAAGGAACGTTTTGATACCTTTCTCTTTTTCACCGCCAGAGGTGCAAAAGCATTAACCACAGACAAAGAGCATTTTTTTTTAATGTGATTATTTTGTCTTAGTACAGTGTTGACTTAAGTGTTGGTTAATTTTTACTCCATTTGTACTGTATTTTTGGTCCAGGGAAAATGCTCATCTTAAAATAAGATTTGTTTTTTTTATGTAAAAGAGAGTATTTCCCGATACTAAAAATACAAATTCGTTCATTCCATCTATGGTGGACGCTTATTGCACTTCTGGAGGTGAATAAAAAGACTTCTCTTGCGCGTCTGACGAAAGAAACACCAAAGCACGCAAACCAATGGCTAACAAATATCTGAGTGCCGTGTATTCAAACATTACCGAGGATTGCACTAATCTTACTTCGTACGTACAGCCATTCTACCTCAATGGAATGACTGAAAATTATTACTAAATACCTAAACACGAACACACAATAACGGTACGAAATTTCACAAACTAACATGTATTATGTTTTAATTTGTTACAATTGATTTCATTTAGTGACAGAATTATTAGTCTGACATAAAATAAACCCTAGCCTACTTAAAGCAAAGATAAATATCATGGAAATTATTCTTTCTATACAGCATATTCGAGTAGTTTCGCAAATTCTTTCACTGACCTAAAATATTTTTATGAGTTATTAATAAATAAAGTTTATAAGGATTACAAACCTCTTCCAGATCAGAAGGACACAAAAACCTCAACTGAAGGTTTGTCAAACTGCACAATGGCACCGGTTTAGTCATGCAGGATTTTTGATTTATTGGATATCCAGCATACCTATCAACATGAACATAAAGATTTTTTAATAATGATCACTACCTTTGAAAACAATATTCACAATATAATTTTTGTATGTAACTGTCACCACTGTCTCCTTACCAATTAATTCCAGCCATGAAATGCCCAGTCAAAAGCCAGGCCTACATCATTTTAATTTATCGATAACATGTTGGGAAGTATTCTCTACATTTCAATTTTATATAGCACTAATATTAATGATGAAAATTATGCGAATTTACGTATTTACACAAAACGAAATAACAGCTGAAATACTGTACAGAAACCACTCATTGCCCTCAATGTTTGTTGCCATTGCAAGTCACAAATACTCAGGGAAGCCAATTATGATAAACATAATTTCCTCAAAGTTACTTATTCAATTACAAAGAAAGCTGTTGTATATATCCTCTCTATGATATGTCTGCGAAAAAATACAAAAAATGAATTTTCATTTGCAACTTTAAATATGAGCAACAGATATTAAGAGAAAATATAAATTAAATTACACCACACATATACAGTTGGTGAGCATGCTTATGTAAAAATGGCGACAAGTTTATTTCATGGATTTAGAGGTATGTTTTAAAGTTTTTGTTACAGCTATTTAATTGTAATACAGTTCCTTTTCATTATATTTAAAGTTCTTAAACATTATTGTATAAACACCATTAGCCGTTATGTATTGTATATTTGTTTATCTTATTTCTCACTGATGATTACCATAATATTATGAAATTTCATAATCTTCAAATTATATAACGTGTCTTCAATATAGAACAATGATGTACATTAATTTCGAAATAATTATATAGAAAAGCAGGGACCGCTGAAGTTTACCATTGCCTTATCCACTATCTCTTTTATCAGCTGTACCTGTGAAATTTAGTGCTGAGAGTAGCACACAACATTGGCTGTATTGCAAGGAGCACTCTGTACGTGAAAAGAATGCTTGTAAGCCTCCTAATCGTACTGTTTTCGTCGTAAATGTTCCGTCGTATTGCACAGAGGTAATGGAAAATACATTTTATTACTGTTGATTAATTATAGTCGGTAGTTTGTAAATGTATTGTAGGGAGACATTTCTTAGTAGTGTAATATTCCATGACTACACTATATATAATTGCTCAGGAGAATTGATGTTCTGTAGGCCTACATAACCACGCCAACATCCGTCCCACAAATTAGTCACCTCTCTACCACGTAAGAACGGCTTGCCTATAAGACTAATGCTCTTTTGAACACATGAAAAATTGTATAAAATAATATTCGACTGATCTCGACCTCACATATTGCAAAATACTTAATAGTTGTTATGTTGTGTTTAGGGAGCACAACATACAGAATATTATTTTCTTTGTGTTCTCCTCAAATTACCATGGACATAAGTTTCGTGCTGATTAGTTTCAGCTTTAAATGGGTCAAAGTTAGTTTAATTTCTTATGTTAATAAACTGTATAGTCGCCCTTGGTAGCGTAGTCGGTATAGCACTGGCCTCTTATGCTCAAGGTTGCGGGTTCGATCCCAGCCGAGGTCGATGGCATTTAAGTGTGTTTAAATGCGACAGGCTCATGTCAGTAGATTTACTGATATGTAAAAGAACTCCTGCGGGACAAAATTCCAACACATCGGCGATGTTGATATAACTTCTGCAGTTGCGAGCGTCGTTAAATAAACCATAATTTAATTTTAAACTGTATATTACTTGATTAATGTGTTCCATAACAATTTCACATAATTAGAAGCATAACAGAAGAATCTAATTTAATTAAATTTGAGCTTCCAATTATGTACATGCTTATTCTCTTTCATTTTTTCAGGAATCTTTTAAACAAATATTTGGAAAATTTGGTTCAGTAACTTCTGTATACTTTCATCAGAAACCATCAGCAGGTCCGCCACAACATGAGGAATCAGAGTTCTTTCATACACATCCACGAATAAAGGTAATAGTAAAGAATTAACTTCCTTAGGTTAGGTGTAAGAAATTGTTTCTGTAGTTTTGTACTGACTTTTATTCTTTATCATACATATACATAATATGTGGGACTCACATCACCAGCAGATAGGAGACAACAAAATAAAAAGAAAACTTTATATTAACATGCATCCTATTGTACCATGTTTCCGAGTTATTCCAATTCTGTTGCAGTAATGGTAGAGATGTTTCCCCTAACAGGAGATGCTTAAAATGACCACTCGAGACTTGAATGCAAACATACAGTCATCGTCTTGTAGAATCCCGCACTCCTTCAAATGTACCAGGTGTCTGTCGGATTTGTTGGCAGCCATATTGTGTCTGCTGACAAAGTATGTCAACAGTGGGAATGGTTTCTGAGTAAACAAGTTTTTTAAAATGGCCCAACAGATAAAAATCGATTGGATTTACGTCTGGGGAATGCGCAGGCCATTTGTTAGGAAATGTTACTTTCGGCAAGTCCATACATTTAATACATATATCTGCCATTTTCTTGTTTGAATAATCTGTAATCGATCTTGTCACATCTTATCGCACAACACTGTACCAACTGCTCTTGTTAAGCATACAATCTGGAATGGCCCACAACAGCTCATGTGATACAGAGTATGGTGTGGCTGGATGTGCACAGGCGGCAATCGAACTCCAAACAGTGTCTGCTTGTGTGCCTTCACTTTATAGCAAACCTCGCCTCCTCACCACTTCCCAACATCCACTAGTACAAATACCTAATGATAACTCGGAAACGAGGTACAGTGGACCCATGTTCATGTAGTAGAGACCGATTATTTAGTCCTGACAGCTCAGCGACGCGAAAGAGGGGAATAGGAGTAGTGGGGAGAGTTCCGGAGTAGAGATAAGGGCGAGCAGTCAGTAAAGGAATGCAGTACAGCTTAATTATAATAGAAACATACCGCTCTATCGCACGCATGACATCCGATCGCTCTGACGGCACGCGAGAGACTAACCCAAACACCCCTTGGCGAAACTAAATGGACTCACTTGACCCAGGCGCACATCACTGAGGACTGTCAGGACTAAATAATCGTACTGTAGATGCACCTATCAAATAAATGAATATGTTGCATAGAACTGGAACATTTAATTTATAATTGTTTCTTTTTAGTTGCTTTATAAAGTTTGTTATTCATATTTTTGTTGATCTACAGGGATTCAAGGTTGCATATGTAGTATTTGAACACTCAAAAGCGGTTCATAAGATTTTAAATTCAAACAAGGATATGGAACCTCTGATACTGAACACCGAGGCATCACCCATTACATGTGGATTACAAAGTACGTTTAATATTTAATTAATAATTTTCTTTGGAAATAAAGGTAACGATAAAACTGTTTTATATTCAAATTACTGTCATAAAGTAGACCACTCATCCCAAATACACTTCTGCTTTTGGAGTAATTTGCTGTGCACTAATCACATTGTGTGTTACTTAAATAGCTCAATTTGGTAGTAAACATAGCATAATCTGGGAATTAAAAGTATAAATTGGATTATAGGGAATCTAATTTCTGTATTGTGTTTGGTTTTTCACAGAATGGTGTCAAGAATACAATAAGAGAATTCCAGATATCAGTCTCCTGCGGAAAGATATTGATACTTTTATGGAAAAATTTGACAAAGAGGCTAGCAGGAAAGCTGTAAGTGAAAAGGAAGCAATGGAAGAAGATGAAGAGGGTTGGATAACAGTAACTAAAAGGTAAACTATATTAAGCAGCCACTGTAATACCTATATACAGAGCAATCAGATGAATGTGGACAGGAGCAACGGTGTTGTCACTGTGCACTGCTGACGCACTGGCGGCAGGGCAAAGGCGAAATGCACATGTTCATCCTAGCTTGTGTCAAGGTTAATGAATCAGTCTCCATGTGACTGGTGAGTGACATGTGCATTTAAAGTGAAAGTGTGAATAAGTTTAAACTGTATAATGGCTAATCAAATGTTTAGTACTGAACAACATATATATATATATATATATATATATATATATATATATATATATATATATATATATTTATATTTATATTTATAATTCATATGTGTTAACCATGAAATCGAATAGGTCCAATAGGCCTATATGAGTACATAAATAAAATAAAAAATTAACAAATTTCTTTTTAAAACACTCACTGGGATAATGATATCTTTGAACTTAAATATTACTCAAGATTTCAATGATATCCAAGGAGAAATCGCTTGTACTTACACATAAAGAGTCCTATGTGAATTAGTTATTTGCGATCTTGCCTTGAGGTATTTCATAAGTGAGAAAGTTTTTCACTTAGATATGTTGTCACGAACATGACCAAATATTTCAGAGAAACAGTCTGCAGTATTTGGAGCCATTTTGTAACTTCTGCTCCCCAAAGGCTATGAATTTTTCCTTTTAAGTCAAATATTTCATCGCTAAGAGGACTGGAGATCTATCAATTGAAGTTCTACATGAGTAGCCATATTATTCTTTTGAATAATTTTGATTTTTCTGATTAATTCCACATTGTATTTAAAAGGGTTATACACCATGAAATACGAGAAGACCTATCAGGTCTCTAACATATTATAATGGATATTTAGAAACACTATTTATTCCGGCGTGTACTACAAAGTTTGAATTGAAAACAGAACCTCAGGGACATTCGTGTTCACGAGCACATTTTAACTCGCATGACGAGAGCACCAGATGTCATTAAAGAAGCACCATGAGCACCAGGTTGAGAATTCCTGCTATAGATGAATGTCCTAATTTGAAAAATTGCTAATCTACTCACTTGTGAATGTGAATCACACAGTACCACAAACTCACTGAACAGCATCTCACTGCCAACTGAGTAACCCATAGGAGAGTGATTGCTCACACATGCACATTAAGGATCCCCTGACTGTCTCCAGATACCCAAAATGGTTGGATTCTTTTTAAATAAACCCCATATTAAATCAGTATAATTATTAACAGCAAAATGTCATTATTTTGATATATTCCTCAAAGTGCATTTTGTTAACATTTGAAATAATATACTGAAGAACTTAATTTGTTTCATATTATAGGGGAAGAAATCCTGGATTTGCACGTAAGGAAAGTGTTGAAAAAAAAATAATGGGCAAAGAAAAGCAACGAAGATCTAAAAAAGAACTCCAAAACTTCTACAGATTTCAGATACGAGAGTCCAAGATGAAGCGTAAGTATTAAATGAATTTATGTAAATTTTATATGCATAATTTTTGCACTACAGTGGAATTACAACAGATATTTAACTAACAAAATATGTTCCCTTATATTGTCACAAAGACACATCAGTTGATTATTAGAAAGTCGACTAGTTAAACATTACCATGTAATCAAAGGTGGATTTGAAGCTTTAGCACCATGTGGAGGAGTCATTTTCATTGAGGGGATTACTTTTCATAATTTTTTAATAGGTGACTAAATGAAAATCGCAGTGCAGGGGTGTGACCCATTTTAGTTGTCTATCCCTTTTTAATTTGTTTATAAAAGTTCCTATAAATTACCATAGGATATGTAGAGGGTACAAATAAACTAGTTTTACATGCTGTTTGAGATTGCAGAGTAGACAAAATGGACAAATTTTCATTATATTATACATATGAGCTGAAAAGTCATTTTCCAATTGACTGAAAGCACTATTTTTTTTATCAAGTTACACTAATCAAAATAATGAATGCTGTACATTAGCTTAAATTAGAATTATACACATATATTCTTATATGAAGTCTCGCCATCTTCATTGAATAATCAATGACTATAAGTAGCCATACAGTAAATATCTATTAATTTTATAAAAATTCGTTCCGGCACTGGAAATTGAATGCGGGACCTCTCAGCTGTGCATGCTGAGCACTCTTTCCATCTGAGTCATACCGGGACACGATCCACGGTACCAGCTGAACTCCTCTCTTTGTATTATCAATAGCCTACTACCTGCATTTAAGACATTCAAGCCATGTTTGCAGAAGCGCATATTTAAATGACTTTATGGCCATTTTCAACAACAGTTGATGAATAGCCTACTGTTAACATTGACTATATACATATATATTCTTATATGAGGTCTCGCCATCTTCAATGAATAATCAATGACTATAAGTAGCCATACTGTAAATATCTATTAATTTTAGAAAAATTCGTTCTGGCATCGGGAATCGAATGTGGAACCTCTCAGCTGTGCACGCTGAGCACTCTTTCCATCTGAGCCATACCGGGACACGATCCACAGTGCCAGCCAAACTCCTCATTGTATGGCTCAGATGGAAATGAATGAGGAAAGCATCATTCGTGAGATAAAAAGATGTTTTTTTTTTAAGTTTTATATTTATTAACCATCTTGAGCCTCTTACTTCACAAGATGCTATTACTGTAATAATAATTAATTCGTTTTATATCTCATATTAACCTGAATCATGCAAGTGAAGTGGGTAGGCATTGGATACATACATTATACCTCATTGATTTAGTTCATCATTGGAAGAGCAATACTTAATAAAATGCCCTCTTTTTTTTGCCGAATACACATGCAGTACCTTTTGAAGGTTTCGTATGCAATATGACCGAGCATGACAGTGATAAACTTGCAGACACTGGAAATTAATTTTCTTTGTGGTTGAGAATTTTTCAGTTGCTGTGTGTAAAGCAATGTTACATAACTCCATAAAAAAATATTGTTAAGTACATGCCAGTTGATTGGTTGATTGTTCTGGTTCTCCCAATCAATTGTCCAGCAAAGATAGTGTTTAGATGATTGTAAACAGGTTCAAGTATGAATGAACAGTTTCCTGCTTTACCTCCAATGACATATATCTTCACATAATAGAAGGAGAACATCCTATAAGAAGTTCCTATGTTGCCTTCTTGCAAGAAGACTATCAAAGAAATAAGATCTGATAATGCAATCATTAAAATTTCACACCATAAGTGTACCCCCTTGCTGTACCTGGAATGCTGCTTCTCTCACCGAGTGTGAATTATTGACAGTCCTTTAGTGCATGTTATGGCAATCAATGGCACCGTTGCTGTGCAATATTTTGTTAATGATCAGCACCATTGCAACTACTTGGACGCATTTCTATCTCAAGGACGACTCGTAAACAGAATTCTACTCATCTCTCGTAATGTTGTGAAAATGATAGTGGAGTGTACATGGTACAGATGATATTTGCCAAGCAGAACATGAACTCTTGTTAAAGTATTGAATGATATTCCTCGAACTGCAGTGAGGATGATGGAGGACATAGTTCGATATAGTAATGCTATCTTCATGCGCACCTGTGTTTCTTAGTAGGATGCTGAGACCTTAGAACTGTTTCCAGTAGTTTTCAGAGTCTTGAGACATGTCGAAATGTAGCAATGTCAGACCTCTCCACTGTGGGAATTTCCTGTGATACAGTCATCAGGCCAGTAGCGGACGGTGGGTTTGAAAGTTGAGGAGGCCAAGACGTGAATGATGAGAATATAAAAATATAAGGCCTGTGACGTACCTCACTACCAAGCACAGAAGTTATAGATTTTAAGAAATTAAAATTAGGTTTTCCAATTTATGTTTTAGGATTTTAAATCTTATGTTTAGGAATTTATATGATTTTACGGGAAAAAAATAAAAATAAACAACATACTGTTAATATATTACAATGGCATGGTAAAGATTGCCTCTCTTTGGGGCACTCTAAGTCCTAACCTACGAATTAGGTCTTTTTAGGTCATATTACATTTAAGAATGTTACTCTTTGCTACATAAAACGAACAAGAAAAACAATATTTCGAGAGTAAGGAGATAGCAACAAAATTGATTCGAACCTAAGAATCCGGGGCTTGCTCATTACTATTACATAGCCTAATTTTACAGCAAATTAACTGGACATTCCTCTTTCTTCGCAAACCGATCAAATAGGTCACAATATACTGAATAACTGCTATTACAGGAAGCTAGAGACAAATCTGCATTTGTTTCTAAACTCTCGATATATTTAAAATAATGTATAAGTAAATACATCTCGTAACATAAAAGAATAAAATGACAAGAACACCCGCAAACAAGAGAAAACTAACAACATGTCACTCAATTTTCTAAAACCAGAAGAGAGAAAGAGAGAGAGCTTCCCAATACAGCTGAAACCGGCCGTAACTATAAGCAGTACAGTTGTCAGCGGTGGGTAGGACGTCTCCAAATCAGCTCCCCTCGCGCGTTCTAGTCAAGTTTAAACACTCCTCTAACTAGCTATCTTATTGGTTGAACTGCTGTTGTCATGGTTACTGGGGAGCAGAGTAATGTAGCTGACTCCTCTCTCCCTCTCTCGCATAGACACTGCAGGCTGCTGGATGTCGACTATACAGGTTACAGCGCTATCTGTTATTTTTCATTACGAATTATTTGTACTATCCACAGTATAGCGAGCGGGCATCACCAACTGGATGTGGTCGACTTCACGAAACTTACATCTTAGTCGTAGTGGATAGCAAAATTAATATAAAAGGAAAAATGTTCGTTATTTGCTGTAACTTGTCTGTGATCCTAATTCAGCTGAAATTATTACTGCCGTATTGTGTTCTGGTAAAATATTAGGGGAGGATCGGCCTCCCTTGCCTCCCCTGAAAATCCGCGCTGCATCAGGCACGATCTGTTTTCTGCCTCATTTCCCCATACTACTCTTCATTAAATATTAATTCTCAATGAACAAATGCATACACTGTAAGCAAGCCTGCACCCCTAATGAAACTTCACTATGATTACCCCCGTATTTATGATATAATGAGAAGATATGCACAGAATATTCCAAGGAACCATATGGAAATGAGACCTTGTATGTGAAATAACGGTTTTTTATGTTTGTGCCGAAAATCGAACCCGAGACCCTTTGCACAATAACCATCACTCTAATCTGGCAAATCCTTATTCTTCTTCTTCCACATATTTACTGCATCACAAAACCCAGTTTTGAATTCATGACTCTTAACGAAGTCATTAAGGGTTAAACATACACAAAACTTAACCTACTCAGTCCAACTTAACCTAACTATATAAACTAATAGAAGATATGTAGGCTACAAAATCTAACCGAACTATATAAATCAGTGGAACGGATACATACAAAATCTAACTTAGCGACATAAATCAATGAAAAAAGATATGTACAGAACCTAATCTAACTATATAAATTAATGGATCAGTTATGTACTGTACAAAACCTAACCTAATTTCACCAGCAGTATCATTAACTATTTAATAAAATGTTATATATCTGAACTGACTGAAATAATCTAAACTATCGGCAACAAAAACTAGAAACTGAAATAAAACTACTTTAAATATATATTTTCTTTCTCGCGCTATCAATTAGGCTCCCAATTCAAATCACGAGCATTGTAATTTGTAGGTTATACGTCATTAATTTGTTACTGTTTGTTCACTTGTTTTGAAAGGCATTGTGGGACTTGTTACCAACCAAATTGTAACTCTACACTTTGTTGGCGTAAAGTGACACTTTGTGAAGTGCACTTCTTCAATCGTCTATGAATACCACTAATATGAAAGAGCCACTTTCATCAAAAGTGTCACTTTGCAAAGTGGTGATATAAAGTGTCGACTATGAATACCAGCCTTAGACTAGTGACAAAGAATAAACATTCGTTCGAATCCCCATGAGGGAAGTAATTTTATCACATTTCGGCCATTGTATGGGACTGGTGCCTACTTAGCATCGTGATGAATTTGGGGAGCTAAAGTGACCAGCGAAATAGAGTTCAAAGCCAGATATAGCAGCTGAGAGGATCATTATGCTAACCATATGTTACTCCCTTTCTAGTTGGATAATCGTTCACCTCTGCTGAAGTATGTGGACATGAGGCCATCAATTGGCTTTGTCCTTGTCCCTCTATGGGCTGTTGCTATAGATTATTATTATTATTGTTGTTATTGTAGTACATGTTTGCGAACAAGAAGTAGGAAAATAACCATTTACAGGTTTGAGTCTGTATAAAATATGCCATAATAGAAATTACATAGTGATTCTTAGAGAGATATGGGCTCACCAGGAAAAGTCACGAGTGGATAGATGGTAATGGCGAGGTTTACATGACACTCGATACTAAAAAATTGCTTAATTTACCTCCTTAAAGCCATACATACATTAAAGCACGTGGGTCCAACATTTGCTGTGTAGGACAAGGTGCGGTGCTAGTGCACATTCCCAGTTTTCTGTCTGTCCCTCACCTATCAACTCGCTGCGACTACTTCTCCTGACGTACTCATAGTAGCATAGCTTCCTTAGGAAGACAAGTAAAGTCAGGGATCCATTCTATATTCAGACACATAAAAGAATCCTCTGCATGATAGAGGACTCTAGAAAGAATTTACTGGTCATTACTTGCTGTCAAATATTGAATATAGTACAACAGACTCAGATTAGTGGCTGAAGTATATTAACCTGTATGTTTTCTCTTTTCCACAGATCTAGTCAATTTAAGGAAGAAATTTGACGAGGATAAGAAGAAACTGGCACTATTGAAGCAGTCAAGAAGGTTTAAGCCATTCTGAATGTGTAATTTATAAGAGAATTTATTACACAAATGGAACATTTTTTACCAATAAAGTTTTGTACATACAGTTCATAGTAGCAATTATTTTATCAAAACCATGAATCCAGAGGTATACATATAAAGTAAATCTAGGCAAATTGAATTTCTACCTGTGGGGATACATAAAAATTAGTGCTATAGATCCATAAAAATAATTTAATCGATTAACCGAGCTTTGATCGATTTGAAGAAACTTTTAATATACTGTCATACACAATTATTGTTAAATTTAATTTGTGTTCGGTGATAAACGTAAGTATAAAATGTTGTATATATGTGTATACTGTATCGTTACATTACAAAACAATACTATTTTAGTTATTTACTAACATATATTTATCATGTAGGTTTATAATTTGTGTTAATTTCTCTGAGTATTTTTGAGACAAACAAAAAAAAGTATGAAGATTCACCTAGTTAATATTGCTTCATCCATGATTTTAAACGTGAATGCATTCACATGCTCTGAATTAAGTGCTGTTCTACATTTAGTAACAATATTTCCTGCATCACTAAACACGAAAAAACTTTTTTTCTGTCAAGCACTTCTCCACGATCGTTCAGTTTGAATCCAAACATTTCACCGAGTTTACCTCTCAAATTCTCATATGACATAATGGAGTTTTCACTTTTGACAGACCACAGATGTCTGATTTTTTTTTCTGTAGAAAACTAAACACACAAGCTTCATCTACAAACTCAATAAAGAAACTACAGCAGTGCAGCGGTGAAAATCAGCAGCCTGGCCCCTATTGTAATCAGGTTACAACATTTTAGAAAGAGAAGAAAATAGTTACTCTGTCACTTCCACACAGTAGCCATGGTTAAGGGATGAGGGGGAGATTCCAGGAAAAGTATGTATTTCATATGGTACGATGTAATACTTCATATGCTAGTAAGACGAGTTGACAAGAAGGTGGAAGTTTTCTTGGAAAACTATAAAATGTAATAAAGGTTTCGCATTGTGTTTCAACTTTCAATAGGGGTGACCAAGTCACTGTCATATCTCCATCTCTTTGTGAAGTGTTTGTGCAACGATTTGCCCTATGCCACCTGCTACTTGCAGTTACAAAATAACAGTATTATTGTGCTTTGAAGTAAGCAGTTTTTGAGAGACAAATGTTGTCGGAATATTTATTCTGAGTTTGCATTAACAAAATAAAAATTAATTTCAAGTACAACCGATTAATTTTAATTTACTCGATTATTCAATTAAATATTTTTGATTGATTAATAGATTAAATCCCACAACACTAATAAAAATATAATTTATGATGTTGCTCATACTGCACAAGTAGTGGTCGTAGAGAATATATTGCCATTTTCGAGCAGTACAATAATTTCTGTCCCACAATTTGCAACATTTCACTGAAGTTAGTGACCATAAATTTGAAATCTCTTGTTCTCAATAACTGCAGTCCATAATTTGTAGGATTTTGCTCATATAACATCAACACTAACAAAGCCAGATTCCACATGTGTTGCATTTGCAGTTACGAGACTGAATATGAAAGCTGTGGTATGTTTTAGACACCAATTATGGTGCTAGTTTGTGTAATACAAGTTTACGATTTTCAATTGTAATATTTAATTCACACATGAAAAATTCTTCAAAACAAAAAGTATAAAACACAAACAAGATGTAAAAAGGCACTCACTATCACAATACAAGAGCACAGTATATTAGAATTATATTGGAGTTATACTCATCTCCACTGCAGAGCAATGACCTCAAGGAGCACTGCTGTTCTTTGCAGCATTGCAATACGTTACATTTCATATTCTCAAAACTATTGGACATATCAAAAAACTTACTTGATAAAACGTGTTCGCATTCACTTAATAGGTTCCCTTCAACTCTGTATATTACAAATAATTAAAACCGAGGTTTAAGAGAGATTTACTTCTGTGAACAGTCTTTCACAAACTTCAACTGTAAACAAATGACAGTAATTGCACTAAGTCAACCACTATACTGCAAACAGATTTCAACTGTTTATTAAAAATCAAGTTCATATGTCATCCGCTTGAGACATGAACATTTGTGAAACATGTGATGTTCCAGTTTCTTTAGGTAAGTCCACACTCCACATGACCCTCATTTTGCTCATGTAAACTGTAAAGTCTATATCAAGACTTATGATGTAAGGGAACTTTCTACATACACAAGGCATGTGGAAAAAGTAGACTCGAAACACTGTTGCATTTATTTCCATTCACATATAAAATTATATTAACAGAAGGCAGTATCTGCTGTTAATCATCAACTCCTGTGCGTTTTTATTACAATTCGTAGGAGTCTGTTCTCTGGAAGTAGCTCTAACTGGCTCAAAAGTTCCTCTGAAAATAAAAGTGAGACAAAATTTGTATTTACAGTAAGATCTGTAACATATTTGTACTAAACTTCCAAATTATAATTTAAACATTTATAAGAATATAATATATACTGCTTACTATTCTCTGAAATATGAGACATAATGAAAATATATACACTGTTAACCGAAAGACTAGTGTATTCAATTTCCATGCTGGTAACCTAGGTTCGAATTCTGGTAGGTCCAAATGAAATTTGTAGTGGACAAAAACAGTGCTTGATAGTTTTTTGCGGGTCCTCCTGTTTCCCATGCCATGATTCTACCATTAATCATCATCATATCTGTGTCGCACTTAAGATGATTGATAGTTAGCAGCAGTTGTATAAACAGATGACAACTTGAATAATTTCAAGGGAAAAATTAGTCTGGTTGCAGACAACTCGTCACAAAAAAATTGGTCATAGACAATTCGTCATATAATTGAAATTTGTAACAGTGTACAGCTGGTCGCATGTTAATATTGATCACAGGGACAATTGGGAAATATTGGCCCCAAGAAAATATACATAAATTTGTATGTTGTATTGATATGTTACAGTCATTATGTACAGACACCTTTACAACTCAAAAAATTTTATTTTTCAAACAATGTATAACAATAAATAATAATTAATTTCTATGATTACCAGCCCATCAAGCCAGCAGCCTGAAACTAATTTGGAACTAGGGCAAATGAAATCCGTTTTAGAAAATCTGAATAAGGTCATGAAAAACTAATATATCAAGGATATTTTTATGTTCACAAGACACAGAAGAAATCGGCAAAGTGTTGTGTGATGCTGCAACTTGCATGGGGAGTGTACTGCAACAATCACTATGTCGGAAGATGGGCGCTCTGTTGTCAGAGACCCATCCACACATACAAATCACACTGCAGACTGGGGAAGAGTGAAGGTCAGGGAATGTATCCACATCCAGAACATGAAGGTATGGGCAGGGACTTGTCGAGAACTAATGTCTACCATTGTTCAAAATGAGTTCGAGTAGATTACAAGTGAAGCCAATCAAACTACCAAAGAAAACAGTTGAAGTTGAAGAAGTGGACAGGAAGACAAAGAGATTGGAAGGAGGTCACTTTCCTACCAATAAGAAGCAGAAGTACATTGACATAGACAGATGAATTTTACATATGGTTGAAAAATACTCCAATACAAGGCAGAAGGCACCATCGCCTAAGAGCTATAGACCACAACCTGGCTGGAAATTTTTGGAATCAACTGAAATTTACAGATTTTGAAACCAGTTTAAATTCACAAAATGAAGTATTGTTTTGGCCATCATTATTTAATTTTTTTACCTGTGTCGAATTAAGACTAATTGTTTATCTGTGACGAATTCTCCCTGTGACCAATTTTCTGTGACGAATTGTCTGAAACCAGGATTAGTCATGCATGGGGTTTCAAATCAAAGCATGTACAACTACCTCTTCCTTCAGCATTGTTGCCATTCACAGTAGTTCACACCACCACTCACACCTCACATTCCAATACAAGGGCAATAATCTTGACATTGAGAAACTTGCAGACGAAATTAAAGTGTTTAAAGAGAACGACAGTGGAAGAATATTAATGGAAGACATTAAAAAGTTGGAGCAAAATGACCAGTTTTTTTATATGGATGAAAAAACATTGAACAGTGGCTGGACATGAAATAAAAAGTGAAGATGACATTATTGCTGACTCTGCATGTGAAACTACAAATGCGACAATGATGACAGTGGAGGGGAAGAGTTAGTGCCTGAATCGAATGTTCCACTACAAACTGCACCAGAATCAGCAAAGACCTCATGAGTTTTTGAAGAAGATGACACTTCAATCCCGCACATTGTTTTACTTTGGAGAATTAGAATGGAGATCAAAAAATATTGCTGGTAGTAGTGTTCAGAAAATAGTGGCAGACTTCTTTAAAAGAATATAAAAATAAGATAAGAACAACCAGAACAGATTATCCATCTTTTCCAATTAACCATTACTCCCTGTCCCTTCACTATGAGGATAATCAAGGCCCACTGTAATACCGGTACTAATTTATTATACAATCTAAAGAAAATGAGTACAGAAACATGGGAAAACATTGCAGAAAGACATAAAAGTATTGTTAATATTTCATTGTTGTAATTCTCTTCACTACTTTTACTATCACCATCAATTTATTGTTGTCAACTCAGCTACTACTGTCGTCGTCGTCGTCATCATCATCATCATCATCATCATCATCGTCGTCGTCGTCGTCGTCGTCGTCGTCGTCGTCATCATCATCATCAAGTTTAAACATGTTCAACTTCCAAGAGAATTTGGGTTCTCCTTGGCTTCATAAATGTATGTATTATAGTATATTACAAAAGCTGAATAATGTTGTTGTTTTCTATGCCAGGCGTTTGACAGTAAGTCATTTGACCTCTTGCACTCCAATATTTTTCAAAGATAAAGCTGAATAATTAAAAACCATTTCAATCATAACTCTCAATGAAACAGAAACTAAACTATTAGGAAGAATGAATTCTGAAAAGATAACCGAACTAATTTTGAAATGCCAGTCAAAATGAACAAGAATATAACAAGATACTTAAAAAAAGAATAGGTCATTCTCTCACAATTTTCATAAAATAACATGTGTGAGCAAGTTTGTTGCAAATAAACTGCATTTATAAACGTGAGCACATTCAGACTGTACAAATTGTATTTCAAAATGAACCAATGTTTATCAATGAACCTAGTGCAGGTGTATTACTTTTAGCTACAAGGGAAGATTATTCTACACTGTGCAACCATTAAAATCAAGATAAACGAGAAAGACTAGCCAATAAGCAGCTGAGGGTTATGAAGCCATTTGGAGACAAGTGCTCACATGTACGAACTTACAGAGCTGATACATTTCTCACAGTTGTTTTGCGAAACTGCATGTGCAAATCACGAGCATACCTACAAGAGGTTTGTATAGCTCTATCAGTGGACAGGAAGCAAAAAGAGAAAAACTAAAAACCAGTCTTCAGAATGTTCAAAAACATGATTTCTTTCTTCACACTTTATAAATAAGACACAGGTAGATAACATAATACACAACAATACTTACGTATATTACCGTACACACAATGGGTTACCAGGGCCACTTGTATCACTTGTGCAAGTCTGTCAAGAGCTAAATGTAATGCAGTTTCACCCCTACTGCGCGCCACTTCATCTTCCGTTTTTGAAAATTCTTTCAGCCATCTTGAGATTGGCTCTGCAATTGCAGCTAGATGTTGTGCCAATACCATATTCTCTCTAGCAGGAGTTACAGTGTGATGAAGTCCTGGAGAAGGTGAGTAGCACTCTAACAAGCTTTCTAGCAGAGCTAGATGAAGGTGGGAGTACAGTGGAGACTCTGAACTCTTCTGATCAGAAGTTGGAATATCACTGTTGTTTCCTGGTGTACCGCCTGATGGACTAGCATAATGCAATGGAGCAAGCACACACCATCTAACAGAAGAAACAGAAGTGAAGTACAATCTAACATCTGAGTAAATTCAGTGCTGTAGTTGGAAACAAATTTTAGGGGGTACTGTTGAAATCTCCTTGATCAGACTAGATTGTATGGACTCGTACTGCACTTATTTTCCAAAGTTACTTCTTTGTCATGCTGTCTCTTCTGCAGACCCCCTTTGAGATTGCAGTCACAATTGCATAAAAGGCAAGAAATTAAATGCTGACACTGATGGCTCAACACTTTTTAAGAACAAAACCCTAGGAACTCTTTTACTGGAAGAGTATTTCTTTTCTTAGTACAGTAATGCTCATTCACATTCTTTAGTTGAAATTTGAATAGAATTTATAATATGTAACTGGATTCAAGATTCATGAACACACGAAAAGTAACAATATTTCCCTCCTTTAGCAATCTGTTAGCATTACGCCTGAGTGAGTTTTAAAATTAGCGAATCACTGTAGCAGAATTCTTGAGGCACTACATTATAAAATTAGTGTTATGCGAAAGCATCTACTCAAGTTTTGAAATTAGTGAATCAGTGTAGCAGATTTCTTGGGATGCCATGCCATAAAGTTAGGGGAATTACTTATAGAAATACCATACCACGGCATTATGCAAGCAAATTGAAATTAACAAATCACAACTACTCTTGAAGTGCCAGACCAAAATTTTCGATAAAACAACAAATGGACTAATGTTTAAGGAAAGGATATGAGATGCCAGCCGCTACTTTTATGCTAGATATAAAAATGAAAATATTTTTCAAATAGCTAAAATCCTCCATTTCAAAGTATATTAAGTTTATTTAAACGTAATTAATATATTTTCGAGTCTATATTTCTTTCTGGTACGGTAACAATGAGTTTTTATTTTAGACGGTACAGCTTACCGGCCCAACTACAGCACTGAGTAAATTTATTTATTAATGAGAATCTGAGGTAAAGTACTACTTCCAGGTACCTGCACTATTAGCAAACATTAAGAGGAAAGAATATTGCCAAATTATCAGTAATGATATACAAATAAACTTGATAGTCCCAATGCACACGCATCTCACTGGAAGATGACACTATATTCTTATTCGCATCAATAATGAGTGGAGCTCCCCACTCCCATCATTTCTAACAGTTCCTGTTGCCATATTGTTCTCTGTAAAGTTTTCTGCCTAATTGTTATGATAATTTAAAAACCAGTACAACGTGCATGGCTCCTGCTACTACTCATACAATGTAGCAACACTGGGGTTATTTAGGAATTGCAGTGCGTGCGTAGAACCTGCAAGCTCCTCCCTCAACCTTTCACTGTTCCACTCTTCTCAGTTCAACTCCACTCTACCCTGCATTATCATGTTTAAATTGCCAGGATGTACAAGCTATATTCTACAGAGCATCTGAAAGTCTTTTCTCTGTTTCTTGTGCAAGCGCATTGGTTTATGAATTGTGAGGTATAAATGAAATCAGGGATGCTATCTTGCATAACGTGTTCAATAATTTAGAAATGTATCACATGAAATGTTGTTCAGGTTATTGTAACATATGACCAATTGGGGAACAGAGTCAGTGACAAAAAAAGATTGGGAGTAGTGCTGTGGACATGTTATAAATTTTGACAAAAAGTTACTATTTGAGAATATGGAGACAAGTTCATCATCAAAACAGATTCGTCAGACTGATTCCTCTATCAATAGACACTGATATCTGTAGAAAACAGTTTATTTGTATAACAAGAAATTATTAATAAACATGAAGTCTTAGTCATGAAAATGCAATTTGAAACTTGCACAATATAAGGAAGCAAGTCATGAAGTTGTTACAGTCCATTCACAATCACTTTAGAGTGGGTGTAAACACAGCTGACAGAAATCTTGCAAGGCATGCAAAATGTAACATCACAATGGTATGAATTTGTTACCATACAAAACTGAATAAATGTATGATTTAAAGAAATAGACACTTCCAATGTAGTATAAAACAAGAATTATCTGTGATATCGACATGCATTTTGGGTTGTTAGGTTAAGGAACAGTGGAAGTTTGATGAGAGACACTTGTTGGTATAACTGTGCTGGTGCAAGTATAATAGCTAAGACATCTATCTGTGACATAAAATGCATTTTTGCGTTATTAGATTCAGAAACTTGATGGGGGGGGAAGGGGGGGAGGGAACTGGACCTTCCAACAGGATGGTGCACTGACAGCCAATATTAAACTGTCATTATCTCTGACTGGAATTTCTTTTAACTCTAAAGACGTTGTGAATGTGATAAATAATGAAAAACGTGACACTCACTTAAACAAACCAGCAAAAGGCGTTATAGCAGCCATTGGAATTCCTCCTAAGGGCAAAGATAAGTGCAGATTCACAAGTAATGCAGCCAGGCAGAGGGTAGGATTGTCCGACACCCATTGAGTTATTACCTCCAACAGTGTTTCAGGTGGAGGGCTGAAAATCTGTCTTTTCTCTGAAACATGCACAAGTAAGAATATTTTTACTCACAATTTGTTTATAAACAGTGGAATAAAAAGAATATACACTTCCTAATTATATTTTTTAAGCAGTAATCTTACGAAAATTTGTGTTCAGTTGTTCACAATAATCTATGTTATAGCTCCTTTCCTACTCACAATTTATAAACGTCCCATCATTACACTACATAGCTAAATAACTTCTTTAGTTAAAAAAGATAATATATGCAATGTTCTCGCCCTGCATAATTCTCCTTTTTACTCTTCTGAACCTGCCATGAACTAGGGTATAAAAGCAAGATCACTGTATTCAGAACATCAAAACAGTCTTCTGTACTACCACTACTTTCATGACATGCTTAATATTTGTGTATTTAAACAGTATTTTCTCTTTAATCCCTAACCTCTATCAGGCGCATCCTTCATGTGGCAGATGGGAATCCTTTCAGATGAGGAGGGTCCGAATAGCTACAGTAATAAGGACTCACAGGCCAACAAGAAGCCCAGTTCCTGGGGGTTTTTAAATTTCAGGAAGGATTTCCTCCTGGGATATAAATATGGGAACTTATATCCAGAAATAGAGATGAAGTCCTCACAAGTAAAGTCCCTTCAATTTCAGCAGAACAGGCAACCTCTCTGTTGGGGAGGGGAGCTGGGATGGAAGCTTTGAGGTGGTATCCCCATCACCATCCCTACCCTCCACATTGCTTGTAATGCAAACAATGGGTATTTCCATTACTGATAACCTCCGAAATAGTGATAACCAGATGGATAATGCGTTGATGATGAGTTCCTTTATAATAGAACAAATTAAAAAGGACATTCTAACAGTAGTTTCACACAAATCATTTTTGACACCCTTACATACCAACTGCAGATGAAGTTCAATTAGTTTCCACTTTAAAATTTTTGATATCTCAACCATTTATGAGTAATGGCAGCACAATGATACACGAACAGAATGTAAAACTTTTTTTTAATATGACGAAAACGTGTCTCTACACCGAACTTCATAATTATTTTGGAGGATAATAATTCATTATAATTTGTATTATAATAAAAAATAAAGACAATAATGTAGTAACTTTATATAACCACAATGTAATCAATATCAAAGGATTAAAAGAGAACTTAAGTACTCAATAATGTTTAGAAAAAAATAAATAAATAAATTGGATAAAAAAAGGGGAAAGATTTTCCGAAAAATGAGAACTCTTAATTTTAACTGAGAGCAAGAAAAGAGCTAAGTCTCCGAGATAATCAAGTCTAAAATATTTAACAGAAAACTCTGCTGCCTTGCAGTTCAGTTGATAGTGCACTGGCTTACGATGACTGCGGACTCAGGTACGAATTCCAGTGATGGTGGTATTGTGGACAAAGCCAAGGTTACTAAGGGATTTTCTCGGATTTCTCTAATTTCCCTCCATCATTCCACCAATGACTCTCCATTTCAATGCTGATTATCATCATTTCAATAACATTCATCCAAAATGGTGCAGCATGATGTAGTATTGTTACTGGCATACAGATGGCATCAGTTTGAGGAAACTTAGTGTGCTCTCAGGTTTGAAAATTATTTCAGTAAATGTCCACAAAGTTCGTCAGAAATGTTGTCCTTCAGAAGTATGAAATATAATAAGTTTAAATCCTACGAACTCTCCAGGTCTTGATCATGTTCACAATCAATTATTACAAAATCTTCCTTTACCAGTTATAACACATTTCACAAAAATGTTCAACTCTTGTCTTCGATTAAATTATTTTCCCTATGAACGGAAGAAAAGAGTTGTTATTGCACTCCCAAAATCAGGAACAAGACCATTATATCCGAAAAAATTAAGACAAATCACTTTATTAAATACAATGAATAAAATCCTGGAAAGAATCATTTTAAAACTTATTTCACAACAAAAATGTTACATGCCTAATTAACAGTTTGGGTTCAGAGATCACCACAGTACAACACATCAACTCTATTGTTTATAGGCCTATAATCACATAAATTCTACTATACGTAGTGGTCAATACACAGTTTGTCTTCCTAGATGTTAAAAAAGCATTCAACACTCTATGGCCTCAAGGTTTACTTATAAAATTAATAACATCTGACCCACCAGATACCTATGTTCAATTATATTAACAGTTGTCTAACAAAAAGAACCTGTAAAGTGAAAATCAAGAACATGTTCTCTTCTTAAAAACAATAAATGCAGGTGTTCCTCAAGGTATAGTTCTATCACCTACATTTTTAAATATCTATACAGTGGATTTTCCTCACCAAAAAAAACTGTCATTTCGCTCAATATGCTGATGACAGTCATATTCATTATAGACATGGATATTCATAACGTGTGCAATAATTTACAAGGTTAATTACACGAGACAGAAAATTGTCTAATAATCTGGAAAATAAAAATCAATGTCTCTAAAGGGTTCCATAGTAATTTTCACTAAAAGAAGACCGCAAGAACCATTTGAACTGAAACTTTTTAACATAGTACAGTACATACGCGAATATTCCGTGCCATCGAATAATTCGCATACCCTAATTTAGGAGAGATAAAAAAAAATTGGCTGTAATCTTTCTTTATGAGAAATTAATCCTACATAATGATTAGGGATCCAGTGTTTGAGGTGAAATGGTACCAATCTTATTTCAAATAATGCGTGCATCCCAGTTTTTCTTTGCAAAATTCCCGAAAAAATATGCGCAGAGTATTCATGTATATACAGTCATTCCAAATAAAAAAGAAACAACTTATATGGGAATACTTTCGGACCATAAACGTCTTTTAAGTCCCACATAAATAAAATTGCTGCCAAAGGATATGCTATGTTTCAATGTTTGTATCTTTCACTCAATTGTGAATTAAGGAAACATCTTATATAACTTTTTCATTATGTTGGTAGTTTTGACCGATAAGCAGAAATACAATGGATTTGGAATGAATGATGAACGTTTTCGGCATATTTATGCCATCCTCATAAGAATGATCTGAGGATGGCATAAAAATGCCGAAAACGTTCATCAATAAAATGTAACATATTAATACTACATTGCAAGATAAGCAATAGACGGCCCCATTCATTCCAAATCCATTTTATATAACTCTAATTAGAGCTAGCCTCCTGTATGCATATCCAGTTTGATCATTTCTTAGTGGGTCTCTACTGAGAAGATTGCGTGTTGTACACAGAACAATTCTGCACTCAATATTGCTGGAGCTGATTACACAACTTCCAATAAATTTTTACATAAAGTTTTGGACACAACATCAAATGAAGAGTTTTCGGAAAATTTAAAGCAAAAATTTATACATACATTGAAAAATCATCCAAATCCTCTGCTACAAGCATTTAATCATTAAACATAAACAATAAAACCCAAGTTATACCAGCCATATCTTTTATAAATTCATCATGGATTAACATCAAGGACTGAAGAATAGACTACAATTTCAAAGAAATTATGAATTAAAGTAGAAGTCAAAAGTAAGTCAGCTCAGTCAGCTGAAGTCCACTCATTAGACTTTCAGGGGTTGGGGGGAGGGTGGAAGAATACTCCAGTAGAACTCTGGAACCTTAAGTCGTGCAGCTTAATTGACAGGTGGCATGACCCAGTTGTCACAAAATCTACAAGATCATGATAAAAAAAAGATAACAACAAAGAAATTCCAAACAAAAAGGGAACTGATAATTATTTCGCTATTATTATTTTCTCTTCTTCCTCCTTTTCTTCTTTCTCTTCTTCACAACCATGACTGTGACCATACACTATATTGTTTACTATCATTCCAGCATTTATGACGTCGTCATAAGAAGAGAATGAAGGTAGCAAACAACTTGCTATAAGAAAACAAATTAATATAGTAAATGTACTAACATAACAACTACATAAAGACTTACCAACTACACCATACATCTCTGCAACTGCTGTTAAAAAATTTGCTGTGAACTGTGGTGCAAGTTGCGGTAAATCCTGGAGACCACTCACAGCTTTTGGAATCAAGACGAAGTAATCCTTCACCAGGCCTTGAGCCAAGTCCAAACTAAATTTTGAGGTGCACCCCAATTGCTGAAAGAGTATATTTGTATTGAAATTATTACTAACCTTTCCTCTTGAATCACACTGCATAGAAATAACTTTGAGATATAGTGTGCCCAGCCAGTGATCCTACAAACATTTCATCAAGTATTCATGAAAACATCTATTGTCTGTCAATTTATATTTCCTTTAAGTTCTTAATCTTTTCTTCCAGACAGTCACTTATGAAATATGTCTGCTGCCACAAGAGAAAAAATGTTTAAATACTCTGAATGTCATGTGCTAGCAGACTGTGAGAGCACTACCGAACTGAAGGCAATTAATAGTTTCTATTGCTGAATGATTTTTCTAGTCCTTACAATAATATCTAAGCACACCTTGTATTACAGGCTACACAAAGTAACATGTTTCCATGTTGAATCTTTCTTACACTACTTTTAACACTTGAATATAAATAATTGGTTAAATGGCGATCTTACTCGTGCTAATTACATAAGCATGTGCGGATTACAGCTGTTTCGGTGCTACTTGACACCATCCTCAGAACCTTCTGTGTCTCGGCGCCATCTCAACTTCGCTTGTTGAGATGGCACTGAGACACAGAAGGCTCTGAGGATGGTGTCAAGTAGCACCGAAACAGCTGTAATCCGCACATGCTTACGTAATTAGCACGAGTAAGATTGCCATTTAATCAATTATTAACATTTTTCTTTCATATTATTATATTAGAACTATGCAAGTAGTTTATATTCAGATTGTATATAAATAAATTTTGTAAACAGATAGTTATTGTACATAACTTATTTTAGAATTATTCAAAGTAATAGTTTGCTCTCTGCTCTGCACTTCTTTGGCAATAGGACACAATTCTAAAAATTTATTTTTCTTATAAACACACGTTGTTAGAACTGTTTTAGCTCTGATATGATTTGTATCTAACAAAACGAATATCAACTTTATATTCTCATAAGAAACATCCATTTTAGAATGGATTCTGTAAAGATTACAGGAAGAGTAATAAAATGATATAACAAACATTATGCTTTTAAATACAATATTATTATTACTATTACCATGATATATCATTATTATTTCTTAATATTAGCAAAACCAACATGATACAACGTCTCTAAAAAACTGTGTCTCCCATGGTGGTGGTAGTAGTAGTAGTAGTAGTAGTAGTAGTAGTAGTAGTAGCAGCATGAGGTGGCTGAGTGGTCAGACCTCCAGCCTGTCACGCAGGCGACACAGGTTCGAGTCCTAGTCAGGTCTGGTATTTTTCACTGAAAAATCCATAGTGACACTTGTGGTGGACAAGATCGCAGTTGGGATTTTTCCCCGGGGTTCTCCCGTTTTTTCCCCATATTAGGCATTTATATCATTCCGTTACCATTTCATCATCATTCTATAGCATTCCCTGATCGCCAGCTAGCAACACATGGAGGGGCTGACCTAGGGACAAGAGGGGTGACTTCCTCGAAACCTGATTACACAGTGAACCTTAGTGTAGTCAGCCGGTGTGGGTTTGGGAATGCGCTTAGCTTGAGGGTTAGCACAATAGATCATAACAGGTCACATGCTGGGCCATAGTGCCTCCCTCCCGTAAAATCCATTTCATTGGTGGTGGTGGCAGCAGCAGCAGCAGTAGTAGTAGTAGTAGTAGTAGTAGTAGTAGTAGTAGTAGTAGTAGTAGTAGTAGTAGTAGAATAATAATAATAATAATAATAATAATAATAATAATAATAATAATAATAATACATTCATTATAAAAGAAACATTGACTTCTGAATTGAAAAATGTTTTTTTTAATGTTTTTTAGTAAGTTATTTTATGACGCTTTATCAACATCTTAGGTTACTTAGCGTCTGAATGAGTTGAAGGTGAAAATGCCGGTGAAATGAGTCCGGGGTCCAGCACCGAAAGTTACCCAGCATTTGCTCATATTGGGTTGAAGGAAAACCCCGGAAAAAACCTCAACCAGGTAACTTGTCCCGACCGGGAATCGAACCCGGGCCACCTGGTTTCGCGGCCAGACGCGCTGACCGTTACTCCACAGGTGTGGACAATTGAAAAAATGGTATGTTTATGTTTTGAAACATATTTACAGAGCCACATCAAAACGTTGGAAATACACATACAACAAGCATGTGCACACAAGATTTTTGGTACATTTAGTATACTATGCATAAAATAAGATTAGTTGTAAAAAAGGAGAATAATATGAGTATAGTACAAAAGAAACCGAGGCTCAAAAAGGGGTGGGAGAAAAACCAGAACATCGACAAAAAGATAATCGACAATGTAAGAACTATTTAATGGAAACTTCAAATCAGATTTAAAAAAAAAATGTTTGTAAAGGTGTAAAAATGCTGATGTTATGTTTCGTGAGCTCAGGCCTATGGTGAGTTTCTACCACTTCAAGAAAATATGTGCTGTGCCTTTTCCCCATAAATAGAAAGTGCAGGTAGCACACTGCCCTCACGTCACTGCTGGTAATGTCACTATGAGGTTGAATCATGTGACTGTGTCCCTCATGCATAGCACATTTTTCTGTTATACATATTCGTGATGTGTAATGGCTATATAGATGATCTGCAGAATGAGATTCCTTTCTGTTATATGGAAGGAATGCTAATTGAATTGCTAACGACGCATGAGATCCTTTATAAGAGAAATTCAAATAATTATAGAAATCAGCAAATGCACCAAAAGGCTTGGGAAGAGATAGAAATGGTATTAAAATTCACAGGTGAGCATTATGAGTTTTAAGTATATAAGAATAGCCTTCTGATAAAATAATAATAATAATAATAATAATAATAATAATAATAATAATAATAATAAACATTATCTGAAGACAGGTCTGAATCTCACAAGTGATACCAAGAAGGCACTACTTATAAGGCAACTAGGTCAGGAGATAATTGAGTAGGGTGGCCAGTGCCTTTCCCCCTCCATTGCATATATCGCCGACTAGCTACATTGCACTAATCAGACTTCAGATGTATATAAGCAATTATTCTTCCTCTGACACATATCGTCAAGTGAGAGGTACTGCCTGATAATAGATGTACAGTAGTGGCAAAAAAACCGGACAGACTAAATAATCAAAGTCCCCAAAATGAGCCAATGCGCATGCCACACCTGCATTAACAAGATAGCGAGCAATCTACTGAAATTGTTGTAGTTCGACTGCTGACGTAGCCCATTTCGAAAGCCATTATAAAATAAGCTAGTAAAATTCATGTTCTGGGAATAATAAGTTAATTAAGTAGTAAAATATCGCTCCAATCGAAAAGTATTGGGAATAAATTTGAATAAGAAACAAAAAAAAGTTTTCTTCCCAGGCAGGATTCGAACCACGAAAGTCTTAGTTACCAGTCTATAGTGGCTCTGGAGTGAACAAGGCTCTGAAATCAGCTACAAGGGCCGGTCCAGTTTTTTTTTTGCCATTACTGTACATATCAGCCCTGATCACATATATAACAGACTGGTCATCCCCATGTTAAAAACAATAACATGTGGAAGAGAACAACCACCAGGATCGCCATTGTCGATTGAGAGCGACCGGTAGATGGAAAGATGCTGTATGCAATTCAAATGAGAGTTGTAATGTAACTACATGTGCAGTAGTTAGATGGCAGCATAGTGAAACTGATCAAAGTTGTTGTAGTTGAAGACTGTAAGTTGACATGGAGCTTCCGGACTAAGATGCCGTGGTCTACTGGTATAAATATTCCCAGACATTTCATCTACTACTGCGGCAGACATCTTCAGTGGTGAGGTATCCTAGGTGTAAGTCTTCTGGTAGGGGTACCTGTGACAACTGATACCCTGACTGGTTGCCTGTCCTTATTTATAGAGCCGGGGATTGGCCTTGGTGTTCCGTTGTCGTGGCGGTCTGCACCCGTTGGATCTCGGTGGCCTTGGACTGGTCATGGCATTCCGTTGTTGCAGCGGTCTGCACCTGTTGGATCTCAGTGGCCTTGGACTGGTCGTTGTGTTCCGTTGTCGTGGCAGTTTGCATCCGCTGGATCTCGGTGCCCTTAGGCTGATCGTGGCATACCGTTTGCACTCTCTGGATCTCAATGGTGCAGCAGTAGTAGACGAAACGTCTGGGAATATCTATACCAGTAGACCATGGCATCTTAGCCTGGAAGCTCCATATCAATTAGACACTGGCTGTGAAACCCTACATGCTAAGAAGACTATAAGGCTGAGCAATCTGTTATATGTGATCTGGGATATCAGCCAGAACCTCAATCAAAAGAAAAGGGTATATTTATTGTAACATGCAAATGCATTCAAGATACCTGCATCCAAATGCCTGTTGCTGTGAGCACAGGTATATTTTTTGTTGATATTGCCATAGAGACAAGCTTGGTCAGGAGTCGTGAGCGCTCTGTATGAGTCGGAGGAAACAGAGACATGAAAACAGTATTCCGCACTGCATCATTACTATTGCCACTGTATGCAAAGTAATCACACAAGACCTCAAGAAGTTGCAGCTCCTGAATACAATTTAACCTCTGCAAAAATAAATATCAGTACCTGTAGAATAATCAATCTTTATAATCTTTTACACCACTTCTTTCTAGTGTCAAGATCAAGAAACCATGAAGTTCTACCTCCATGGCCACAATGCACCATCATATAGGGGATACCTTTCTTTTTAACCCAGATAAGCCTGAAACTTTTTTTACTATGAATTTCATCATATCCTTATAAAATGTACTTAAAATATTCGTTTATATAGTTTTTTAACAACCACTGTGTAATCATGGCATTGGTTTTTTAAATAAGTAGCGTCCTACATATAGGTCAGTAGGATATAGGGAGAACATATGGGCAATATGCATTAGTTGTCCGAAATGTAGGAGCGAATGCAGATAAAACGAGTTGTGATCTCAATGTAAATCAAAACTACAAAAATATATTGCAACAATGTAATTTTAGACTGAATACTTTAACTCATTCTTGTGATAATATATTATAAACTGTAAACACAAATTGTTTTCTCTTATATATTCCTGAAGTGAGCAAAGTAATAATATGAACATTCAGTGTTCATTACTGTGAATTGCAACAAAATAAATCCACATATATAATTCAGCGGTAAATCGTGCAATATTGTACAGTAGTGTGCAAATTAATCCGAACAACGTAATTACTTATGCAAAAACACTCAAACGGGATAAAAAAGGATCTAAGACATACCTCAGTACTTGAAAATGAAAATCAACTAATCACAGTGATGACATAAATAAACTGTCACATACATGCGAAGTTCTGAATATTTACTACACATTAGTGTGATATACAAGAAAACACTTGACATGTAAGTCAATGCCACCCTTCCTTCCTACAGGAAGTCTTTTGATGACACACTCTACACCTGGTTTGAGAGTTCTGTTAGATCACCAAATGTTCGAGCCTATCGTATCTCGAATCTGCATGTTCCATTCGCGATGCCTTGCTTGGGTCTCTTTTTGTTGAGCGCTTATTTGTCGTCTGAATGCCAGATGATCCAGCTTTCCGCAATTATTTTTGTGGAGAAGCCATGCATTTTGCTCAGCCATGTCAATACACTGCATGATTATGGGGAAGTACCATTTTTACCACGAATGACAGTTCTATACAATGATACATTCTGATTTGCACGATCAACTCCACCCTTGTGTTTGTTGTAGATAGATATATTTCTGGGCTGAGAAATTTGAATTTTCTTTTTCTGAAGTCTTGAATATCTAGAGACACTTTGCAGTGGGTTCACAGGCACGGCATTTTATGCTACAGTAATGACACTTATCGTTCCTCTTGCAAACGACAACTTTTGCTTCAGCTGTTTGGAAGTCATAAGATCCTCTCTATCTTTTCTTCATCTCAAGAGTAGTCACCAAGGGACAGTTTGACTTCCTGTTGTCTCGAATTGTAGCAGTAACTCTGATTTTTCGCTTTCTTAGCTCCACAAATAGAGGAATACTGGTGAAAAAGTTGTCGAAGAAAAAGTGATAGACTGTATCAGAGTGATGGGTTTATTCTTCATAAATTGTTTGCAGCCATGGTGCTCTTGAAAATCTGCTCTTTTATTCACTATGTAACATACATATTGCTAGAATACAGAATTTTAAATATTAAAAAGACAAAATTATTTTAACAGAAATGTACGCGGATCATCCTATCGTCCTACATATAGGTCGCTTCAGTTTAGCCTATTATAAAAGCGAAGTAATCACAGTAAATTGCAATCTTACTTAATAACACGTTGTATTCATGTCTTATAAGTGTACAAATAAAATTACAAAGTTATAGTTCCACTTAAAAGTAAATAAAATAAATTACACTTACAAAGTGTTTGTCATGGTAAGACACAGACATCTTTCAAACACAAGTATACTACGATATTAACACTTGCAACATCGGCTGTCTCATCAACAACTAAATAGATGTCTGTAACATTAGCAACAGGTCTACCAACTTGTAAGAAGTCAAAGAGATAGATTTAAATTGAGAAAATATATGCCGTCCTACATATAGGTCAGTAGATTTATCTGGGTTAATTAGATTGTGTGCAAAATAATTTAAAACAAAATATTCATTGACACATAATTTATGTACTGCATATTTTACTTTGATAATAATTACCGAAACAGTTTGTGGTTTTCTTTTCATTTCATTTTAAGCTACGAAGGTCATCCCAGAAGTAATTTACACTGTGCATAGGTTAACCTACTCCATGCATCTGTGTGGTCATTGTTTATTGTTGCTAGTAGTAGTGAGTCTTCCGAACAAATCTGTACAAATTCAGCTCAATTGTGTAAAAACGTCTTATGTAGAAGTGACAAATGGATGATGAACATCTGCCAGGTTACATCATTGTCTTAGATCAAAGATCTTTAATTAAAATTGGAATTTTTCCTGGACACATGCTAATGGAAACTTACGAACTGCTTCGAGAAGACTCTACAATAGGCTGTAGCATCATTTCCCGATGATCTCGACGTTTTTGTGAAGGTCAAAAGGTCAAAATAAACAATGCCCTGGAAGACAAAGATTGTCTACAGACTACACTTGTCTTCTGAGGTCACTATTGCCAATATTTAGGATGACAGATGTATGACTTGTACAGAGATAGCAAAGTCATTAGTACATCGCATTTTAATGGAACAATTACAAAAGAAAACTTCACTGTTTCTTTATGATAATGCATATCACTGCCTCAGTGATGAATGTACTAATAGATTACAGTTCACCTGATTATAACCTTTTCAAAAAACTGAAGAATCCATTTCGGGGTCAATAGTTTACAACTTTAAATGACCTGAATACATCTGTGATCAGATGAATCCGAGAATTAAACTCCAAAGGTAAAATAAACAACATCCAACAGCTACCATAATGTTGGGAGGCAGTTTCTTAAATTCCAAGGAGGCTACTTTGAATGATCTTAGTTAAGTAAACTTAAAAAATAAAAATGTAAGTTAAGTATATATAAATTTGTGGATTACTTTTGGACCACCTTCGTACAAACCTAACAGTAGGTATAAAAATCTCAGGTTTAATTTCTTTCCAATATACATATTTTTTATAAAATGGGTAATTATCCAGTTGTAAGAAATCCAATACTGCTCCACTAAAAATGAAAGTATTGACAAAAGGTTACCAGGTTGTAAACTTTGATCTCAACCAATACCAGGATGCAAGCTATGATCCCAAAAAATCTATTCTGCAATTATGTGCTTCATAATACAGCAATAGTGAGGCAGGCACGGTAGTATCTTGCATTAGTTTGACATTATCATTTACCATAATGATTAAAATAAAAGTAAGCATACCTATCTATGGAAAACGAAGTCATCTAAGCTAGCCTACCTAATCCAATCTACACCATCTAAGTATGCAATACTATTCTATACTTCCTACCTAAGTTACCTTATCAAATCCACACCACTTATTCTACATCATTTACCTAAGGTACCCTATCCATGCTATCTACTTATTCTACACTATCTAAATTAGTCTAAGTTATGCTAACTATCTTTTCTACATTACCTACCTAACCAAATCTAGTCTATCTACCTAGATTTCTTTATCTATTCTATGCAACCTAATGTAACTAACCATTTTATGCAATGGCAGTATCCTTAACTTGCCATTATTTTCCTTGACTATATGAGAGTAGCTCATGTCACCGGTGCCAAGAAACGTAGGCCAATTAGTTCATCAGAGACTACCCAGAGTGCACCACAGGTAGTGGATCTGCATTACACGCATGATAATGAGGATGATTATTAGAGACCGGATTTTAAAGGGAATCCCTTTTTTTTATTTAAACACGAAACATGAAATAATTAATCATGATGTTCAAAACTATCTTCCATCGACCAAATTATGTGGTTTTGACTTCTCTTTTTTTTTTTTTCCTTTTTTTTTCAGTCTATATTCCCTTTTTTAAAACATCTCTTATTTTGGTCCTATCTAATAGAATATCGCAAACATTTAGATATTTGTCCTATATTTTTTCCAATAGGCCTATAACTTCCTGAGCAAGCAAAAATAAATATTGTTCTTCTTCTGATTCCAGACATTAAAAAACTAATAAAGTATGCTGATTTAGAGTTCAGGATAAAAAGAAAAGTTTCACCTCTGATTTCAGTTGATGCTGAGTGGTCATTTTCTATTTATAAAGACATTGTGCATTCAAAGAGGCAGAATCATATTGAAATATATTGAAATGTTGAGTGTGATCAAATACAACACTTTTCTATGTTGTCAAGTGATAAATATAAGCTTGTGTGTGCTATGTGTATCCATGAATGTCCTGAAGAGTGTTTTCAATTAAAATAGTACCCTTTCGAAGGAGTAATAAAGTCCTTTTTTTGACTATATCAAATACAACACTTTCCTTATGTTGTGAAGAGATAAATGTAAGATTGTGTATGCCATGTATATCCATGAATGTACTTAAGTGTGTTTTGGGGAGTAATGTAGTCCTTTTTAAAGTCCTTTTTTTTTTTTTTTGCTATAAATTTTCCTTCTTTTGTCCTTTTTTGATGAAAAATTTTCCCTTTAAAATCCGGTCTCTAATGATTATTATGGAGAATTATTGGAATGTCACAGGGAACCCGAGTACCCAGAGAAAATCCCTGTGATGCCTGGACCACAGACCTGTCCAACACAAGTTATAAATTTAGAGTAAATTGGGATTTGAATCCAGCCCTCTGGCTTATAAGCCTAGCACTGAGCCACTTTGGCAGTTACGACCTAATATACCCTCTGCTATTTAGCTGAAACTATGCAATAGTAAGCTAAAGAAATCTCAACAAATCTAAAGTAATGTAACCTACACAAACTTATCATAGCCCAAAGCTATATAGATATACAATCACGTCCATATTAATACTACTGTTAGTATTATTAATGATCCAAACATTGATAACTGCTATCCTGCTCAGATATGCTGGTACTCCTGTGCTTTCTATCGAAAGAATGTAGCAGACATTTGTTCATAACGTCTAAGTTGAAATCATCTTGCAACAGTGATATCTTTGGGAACACTCCATACATACAGTTAGTTCCGTTATAGTGGACTCTGTACAGCTGGATAATTAATTAATACTGAATAAAAATAATAAACAAAACAGTCTCACACATCAAATGATTAAAAACTTTTATTTACCCTTTTTCTACCACCTCTTCTGTCTATTTCACAAAATACGAACTCAGATATGATTTCCATTGTAAGGTCCACATGTTTACTTCCAGAGGTACGACCAACACTTTGAGATGCACATATCTGTTCTGTAACATAATATAATATTACAATGAAAAGATCTTGAAACAAAAAAAAAATTCTACTAAAACTATAAAAAAATCTCTTGAGTCTTTACGAATTCATGAGGTGATCTTACAATAGGCTATGTTTTCACTCTCATAACCTTGAAAAAAATAAGTATTTGCCCCCCTTTAGTGACATACAAAGTATTTTTTTTTTTAATTTTAGTAGGTTATTTTACGATGAATATCAGTCTATTTTGGATATGTTCATTCAGTATTATCATATGGCATTATTACTTGGAGATCTTCACCAAAAGTGACACAAGTCCTCAAATTGCAGAAAAGAATATTTAAAATCATTAAACAAGTTCCTATTCGGACTGAAAGTATAAACATTTTCAGAGAACTAAAAATCTTACTTGTACCCTGCGTATATATTTTAGAAATAGTGTGCTTTATTCATCAAAATATAGATTCCTTTAAAACAAATTCAACCTATCATGAGTATAACACCAGAACATCCCAAAACATACATCTGAATTACCACAGGCTTTCCAGAAGTCTTCACAGCGTATTACATATGGTTTGATGTGCGCTGAATCCGACAATGCATTTCTTTTCTTTGTATCATGTAAGGTTTTTAAGATATAGGCTACCATGATTTCACTTTTCGATAAGCGCTCCTCCAAGAAATATCTGGCGTGGGTTGGGGGTATAAACCAAAACAATAGCTAATGCATTTTATGAGTTTATGACTTATTTCCAGTTTATTACGGTTGTTGGCATGTTCTTTTGTACTTCTAATAAATAAACAGATATTGGTCCCTTTTATTAAGTAAATTTCATAACAGTTCAAAGTGAGGTCTATGCAATGAACAAACAAGGATGTGGTTTTCAGTATTTAAAGGAAAAATTTACCATTTTGTGAAGGCAAATTAAAAGAGGACATTTTCATTGGTCCACAAATTCACAAAGTTATAGCTGACCCTCTGTTTAAAAACTTTCTATTACAGAAAGAATGGCATGGAGAGCTTTCAAAGATGTTTCTTCAAATTTCCTTGAAATTTCTAGGGCAGAGAACTACATAGAACATGTTGTGGAAACCATGTTAAGTGCATTTGGCAAAATGGAGTGTAAATATGTCTCTCAAAATACACTTTTTGCATTCTCATTTGGATTTCTTTCCTCCTAATTTTGGAGTGGTAAGCGACAAGCATGGGGAAAGATTTCATCAAGAAATATCAGAAATGGTAAGATGATATAAAGGAAGATCATCATCTAGCATGCTTGCAGACTATTGTTGGTTCCTTGTAAAAGACAGTCCCGGGTCTAGTTATAAACAGAAGTCATCCAGAAAATTATTTTAAATGTAAGTTCAAATTCCGAGATTTTTCTCATGATACACATGAAATATTTTTATTGTTGTTGTGTTTTAAACTACAGTAAAACCTCGATAAGACGCGCCCGCTTATTACGCTATCCCATGTAATACACTTTTTTGTCCGATCCCTCAACATTTCATATATAACGCCTTTATAAAATATCCCATTTGTTGCGCTCAAGTCCCGCATAATATGCGATTTTTGTGGAATATTTTCGATGTAATTTTCAGCAATGTACTGTAACAGCAATGAAACATTTTGGCCATTGAACTTACTGATGCCATTAACCTGAAAAGTATTGGTATTCGATCCTTTACCTGAGCATTTAAACCTTCATACAATACAATACCCCAACCTTTTGTTATGCTCTCTTATTTGACCCTTTACCTGCGCGCTTAAAGCTTACATACAGTCAGGGCCGCAGAGAAGGGGAGGCAAAGGGGGCAAATGCATATGGGCCCGTCAGATTAAATGAGTCTGATTACTTTTTATTATCGCGAATAATTATTCACAGATACATACTGGTACTATAGAAGTTTGTAAGAACATTTGTCACATGAATCTGACATATTAACCAATAATAGTAGAATTAATACAAATTACCACTTCATTATGTAAATGTTTAACTTTTATATAATAGAATATCGGTTTCCCACATTAACAATCATCGACACGACACTTGAGGGCTCCGGAATTTGCCTGAAGTATATTCCCATCGCTTGTATCGAACATGTTCAATTGGCTTCTCCCCTTAACTACCAACTCCTGCCGGCCCACCGCAATATGCTAAAGGACTCTCCCAAATACAAGACGTAAGACCACGTTTCTTTTTCAGTAGGGCCTACATAGTATGTTTCATGACGAAACTTTCGTCTTTTCATTGTCGTTTTTCTAGTAAATTCTGCTCATTAGTGTTACCAGTAGACAATGGACAAGTAGAAGCATAAGTCGGGTGCTGAGAAGAGCAAGGAGAGATAAAAAAAATTGGAAGATATTAAGAAAGGGAGTAGAACTTTGTTTGACGTTGGTATGAAATTGAGTGATCTCGGAAAACTAAAAAGTAGCAGACAAATTGTGTCATTGTTCGAAAACAAGAGTCTTTCCAAAAACAGTATTACAGTATTTTCAAAACTCAAGAATGAAGAATGTGTTCCCAGAGACTGGCTAGTGTGGAGTGAAACAAATCAGGGAAAAAATAGTACAGTGACTGATTTGTTTCACTCCACACTAGCCAGTTTCTGGGAACACCTTCTTCATTCTTGAGTTTTGAAAATAATACTGGAAAGGCTCTTGTTCCATCACTTAAAAGGTTATTAGGCAGGTTGGGGGTACTCTTTCGAACAACACATTCAATGACACAATTTGTCTGCCACTTTTTAGTTTTCCAAGGTCGCATGTTACTTGCCATGACTCAGAGTTAGGAACTGGTGTGGGTAAATTTGTTTCATTTGCACATATTAACACATCATTTTTACTATTGTTTGCTTGTTCTGATTCAATACTACTGTTATCAGAATTTTTTCCTAGATAGCCACAATCATCAGTATTCACTTCTAAGTATGAACTATCTTCATTTTTGACAACCTGAACAGACGGGCTTGAGATTGGTTTATTTTCTGCACTTTCACTAGCAACGCTCAATTTCACACCAACTTCAAACAAAATGAAGGAAATTAAAATGTATTCAGAGTAACAATGTGCCAAGACAGATGGAGTGACCTTGGCCTCCTTAGTCTGGAGAGCGATCTTGCTAGGTCTTTAAATTTTAATTATATAATAGATGATTTTGCATCAATGAAGTCAAGGAGAGTTGTTTGTTGATGTTGGCCTGCAAGTCAGAAATTGCAACTGTTAAAGAATAGTGTTTTATGAAAACGAAACGAAACAAACAACAACAAAAAGACGAAGGTTTCGTCACGAAACATATTACGTAGGCCTTACTGAAAAAGAAGCGTGATGAATATAACTGCCCAAAACTTTATGTTATCTTATTATTTGTTCTTAATTTGCTTTCTTTCTTTCTTTCTTTCATAAATTCTTGTGTTATTGTTTGTTTTTCACAGACTGTAATTTCATGACTTTTCAATTATATTGTATAACATATGTATGTGTTCTTGTATAGCCCCTAAATATGAGTTATACTCGTTGGGGCATATTCAATAAATTAAAAAAATTAATAATAATAATAATAATAATAATAATAATAATAATAATAATAATAATAATAATAATAATATATTGTGCTAATGTGAAATTTTGCTAAAAATTTTTTCAATGTAATAAAAGTGTATATTTTTAGATTCGTATCTGTGTATGGGATTATTTTTTATTTATTTTTCAAATAATTATTATTATCAGAATAATTGGTTACTTGTCATTTTTAACTTTTTTCAACGGGGTCCGAGCACAATATTGCACAGGGGCCCATAAATCCTGTCAGCAGCCCTGCATACAGTTACAATAATCCACCCTCTTGCTAATCCTCTCTCTTTCTCAAACAACATTACTCACTCAACCATAATAAAATTCTGGAAATTTTTGCTAGTCAGTTTATTGTCCAAAGTGTATTGAAGTGTCTGTGAGTGTGATTACAATGAGTATTAAATGAATAACGCTTTCTGTATCAGAAAAATTGGAAATCTTACGAAAGTATGATGAAAACAGTACTCTTCATCAGAAACAACCGTCTGATTCATTAGAATCCCATCATCGACATTAAGAACGATAATAAAAAATCGCGACTCAATCACTGCAGCTGCGATGTTGGGAGGATGTAAGCGCAAAAGAGTGAAGTGTGGTAAACATTGGGACTTGGAGAACACTCACATGGCAAACAACTATAAATGACTCTTTTCGAAAGAATTAAGTAGTACATACATACAGTATTGTAAATGTCTTTAACGAATAGTACAGTAATTACATAATAGAGTAATACTGTATTACCTTTCATGAATCATGTATTTCAATAAAGAAGAATGCTAACAGATACTGCATATAAGTCAAAATTAGTATACCCGCCTAATATGCGGCCCCAGTTAATATGTGGTCCCTTGAACAGCATCTTATTGGGGTTTTACTGTATATGACATCATTCTTGTATCCAGTACACATTTTCCAAATATTATGAGGAATTTTGAATCCCTAGTGTGTTGTAATTTTATCAGTAGCAGTGAAAAATCAAAAACAAATAAGTTTTGTCAAAAAAAATATTAAATTCATTTTCCCCGGAAAATAGTATGCGATGGGAAAATTTGGATTTTAAATTCAGATTTAAGGCACACATATTAGTAACATTCACCTATTTTTATTTCGGAGCAAGAGAAAAAATAAAAATTTGTTGTTCAAAGAATTTAACACAAGAAAATTAAAAAGGAGGTAAAGAACATTTTATTAACACATGCCATTTTGCACAAATGAATACTAAATTTAAAACTTTAGTAGTTAACGTTCTTTCCTTGATACTGCCCTTAATTTTATGTTCCAGGTGACCCAGAGTTGAAGACAAGACAGGGAAAATTAAATAGACAAGAGAATGGATGGAACAGTGGAGACTGAAGATCGAGCTTAGCCTATAGGCTATAGGACCTATTTAAGAATGTTTTTTTTGCATGTCATTTAGTATTATTTTGTCAAGTTTATTTAGAATTAAGTTTATTTGTATTATATTGTATATTATGTCATTTTTCTTGTGCACTGACGACGCTATGAATGCTTGTAATTCTATCAGCTAATAAAGATCTAATCTAATCCAGCCTATATACTGTGTTAATAGCTATAACAAGTTGTATGTATTATGTAAGGATATTCACATATCCACAAATAGTGACAGGGTTGCATACCATTTTAATTCTTTACTTACAGCTCCAATGTGGTGTCAGTCTTACAAAATATCACAAATAAAAGTACACATAAACATAACCAAGACAATCGAGAGGAAATTAAATGCAGAAGAAATATGGGAAATACCTGTCATTATTCGGTTCAGAAGCTTTTGTCATTCAATCTGCTCTCAAAAAAGTTTGAAGTTACAATTTATAAAAGTTATATTACCGGTTGTTGTGAATGGTTGTGAAACTTGGTCTCTCACTTTGAGAGAGAAATACAGATTAAGAGTGTTAGAGAAAAAGGTACTTGGGAAAATATTTGGGGCTAGGAGGGATAAGTTACAGGATAATGAAGTTCGTAGGTAATATTAAAATGGATTTGAGGGAGGTGGGATATGATGGTAGAAACTGGATTAATCTTGCTCAGGATAGAGACCGCTGGCGGGCTTAGTGAGGGCGGCAATGAACCTCTGAGTTCCTTAAAAGCTATTTGTAAGTAAACACAACAAAAAAAATCCTTACCTACACGAACTAGCGTTTCCCGAGCGCAAAACGGAAAATCAGTTTTTCTTAAAATATGTTTTAATTCTGAACTGGACATGGACATAACGAATAATTGATCTAGCCAACATATGAATGCATTATTTCACAACAGTGAAACACTGACTTCCTCTTCAACAGATTAAATCACGCGTCACATAACCATTATACTTAGCCACGACCATTACATAGACCTTAACCACAGAATTTTCTCTTCTATGCAGTGTTGCCAACACATAAATTGTATCCCCGTCAGTCTAACACCTGAAAATCCCTCACAATCCGTCAGAATAAAAAAAAAACATCCACTCATATCTATATACAAATAAAAAGCAAATTTTAACACAACTTACTTACCAATCTTGATTGAAATAATAATTGAAGGGTCCATGGATGAAACCAGTTGTCACTTTTTCCATGAAACCTGGTTTCTTCGCCGTAACAGTTGACTTACCTGCTTCTTCTCCAGTATGCCAAAAATTTGAAGGCAAATAAATCTATAACTAATTTCTTTCTTTTCCTGATTCATACCTCTAAAAGATAGTCATTTCCATAGATAATCTAATGTCATCTCAAAATCCATTTCGACAAAAAAAAAGTGACTTATCTGGTTTTTTCCCTGGACTTTATCTGCCTCTATTTTTGCAGTTGATGTGCTGGGTTGGTCTTCGTTCCCCAAAAAATTAAGCAATTAAAAATGACAGCAGCTAAAAAAGTCAAAAGACGATGTAAATCGTAATTTCCGTAATAATATCCGTCACCCGTCAAAGCCATTCTTTTCCGGTCCGTTACGTTCAAATTTCGTCACTTTTGACGGAATTTCCGTCCAGTTGGCAATACTGCTTCTATGGTGACATCCTAGATCTATATGATCTAGGGAAACTATAAAACGTCTTTGACCTAGGGTGACATCGTGTTCGTGACATGTTGTATCATGAAGGCTATGACGAAGAAATTAAATGGACCAATAGTGTTGTTCACATTTGCCGCTACGCTCAAACAACACTCTTTTTATAACATAGCCAATACACCGATTTTACCAGTAGATCTGGTGTATCTCTGTGTTGTTTTGTGTGAAATTTATTACATTTGTATTGTTAATACACCTATTGAGCACTTTTACTCTCATAACATATATAATCTTATTTTTACAGTAATATCAATTTAGCGACTTCTGCACTGTTCCAATGCAGGTTTTGAAGAATCAGCAGCGTTGCCAACTGGATGGAAATTCCGTCAAAACTGACGGTCAACCCTAGATCATAGAAGTATCTTCTATGATCTAGGGGTCAACGTAGAGGAGAGGAAAAGAATGGCTTTGACGAATGACGGATTTTCTGACGGAAATTACGATTTGCATCACCTTTTGACTTTTTAGCTGGTGTCATTTTTAAATGTTTAATTTTTGGGGGATTTTACTTTTTCTTTGAACAGTCTTGCTTATGCCGTACCATATTATTTTTATTTAATCAAGATTAATAAGTAAGCTGTGTTAAAATTTGCTTTTTATTTGTATATAGATATAGTGAATGGGTCTTATTACTTTTATTTAATTTTGACGGATTTCTATTGCACTCATCGGATGAATCACACGGATCGGAAAAAGACAATCTTTGCTGTAATTGTTATGTAACAACCACGTTCACTATATCGTATCGCACGCATCGGCTCTCGGTAAATACGTCCACGTTTATCGGATGAGCAACGTCGCCCTTGAAGAACTTAACTATCCAGTTTATAAGGTAACGAGACTCCTAGGAAAGAATAAACAGCCCACTCTACTTTGCGAAATAGAACTGGACAACGATGACGAAGGTAAATCAATCCTAAATCTCATCGCCTACTACACAGTGTAAGCTTAGTTAAAGTCGAAATCAGACGCCAATCCAAGAGATTCCTCAGTGTACAAGGTGCCAAAATTTTGGTCATACAAAGAACTACTGTCAACTCGAACCATGCTGTGTACAATGTCTATGGGCTCATCATTTCTCCCAATGCCCTAATCCAAAAACCACCGCCTAAGTGCGTGAACTGCCAACAACAACATCCAGCTAATTCTTCTTCTTCGTTCTCTTTCTTGGCCTCGGGTTCAATTCAATGATCCCATGTAGCCAGCTAAATTCTCTAATGTAAAATTGTATTCTCTTATGTACTGAATAAATAGCACCGAAGTACCGCACCGACCGGTGACTAACTATTTTAAAAAAACATGAATGAGTTGTGGATGATAAACGATGACAGTGAACACGCCTGCACTTCACGGAGACAGACCGATGACTGATCCAGCTAATTACAGAGGCTGTGAACACTATTTACAATTAAAGGAAAAATTCTCACAACAGACTGATGTTCCAGAATCTTTGCAACCATTATTTCAATGCAAAGTAGATTCTCAACATCAAGTAAATCCGTCAATGTCTCAACCACCTAATTCAAGATTTCAAACAAATCTCAATCTAACATGTATGGAAATGTAGTGAAAGGATTTTTTTATCAGCGTCACCATCACCCTATACGTCAATCTGCTCTAGAGCCTTCCTCTTCTTCACTCTTAATTGATCTACTCTCTAAGGTTATTCCTCACATTATTACTCTCTCGACTCCATTCTTGTCAACAATTAAAGATTAATTTCTCTCTTCTCTGTCATCTTACTTCCAGAATGGCAGCAAATAATCAAATTTATATTCATCAGCTCAATATAATCAATTGGAATACTGATGGTATTAGAATGAAACTATCTTTGATTGCCTTTGTGTCAACACATAGTATTACGATAGCCTGTATCACAGAAACTTACCTTCTTCCAAACGAAGTTTCGACTGTTCCAGGATATAAAATATATAGAAATGATAGGAATGCTTCAACTGCATTTGGTGCTGTTGCCATCTTAATCAAACGTAATATTACACATCATCAGATAGGTACTTCTTCCTTATACGTCTGATATAGAAACAGTTGGAATCAAAATTATGTGTCAAAGTAATCATGATTTTGTTTTATTTTGTGCTTATAAATCCCCAAAATATTTGCTAAATACTGCATACCTAGCTCTTTTATTTCCCTCAGTCGGTTCAACACTTCTTGTGGATGATCTAAACTCCAAACACACATCATGGGGCTTCTGAGTATCGAACCCAAATGGTTGTCGTCTTTATGACCGTATTAACAACTTTGGTCTGCATATTCTCGCACTAACTGAACCAACATACTATCCATATAATCCAGTTAACCTTCCTGATAATTTATCCTTGACACTGGAATTCAAAAGAATATGTATTTACCAATTTACGTTGCATTATTGATTCAGATCATTGTCCAATGTTGATTACTTTCCACGTCTCCTAACATAATACCTTATAAATGGTTTTGTTGATTGGGATAAATTTCAATTGACCCTAGATTCAGAATATCATCCATTAACAGCAAAAGATATTGACAATGATGTTCAACATTTTACGGACACAATATGTTCATGTGTAAAATATTCTACAGTGTGCTCCAAGTGGCCATTTACCCGCTACTCTTAACATCTTCCATTCTCCAATTAATTAAGGAAAAACATCGAATTCGTAGACAATGGCAATGAGAGAGGCAACCATGACAGCGAAAGAAGCTGAATTATCTCATACGACTAATCAAGATAAATCTTGAACAACATCATCTATAGTCGTATCAGTCTTACTTATCATCTCTATCTGAAGCTGATAATACTCTTTGGCACACTACAAAGTGTATTCTGTATGAGCCAACAGCCATCCCAACACTTTGTGTAGAGCCTCAAATAGCCACAGCTACAGAATCGAAATGTAATTTGCTTGCATCTCATTATCAACATGTATTCGCCCCAAATGACAGTAAAAATGAACAGACTACCTCTGAATTTGAAAAAGAACTTATAGAAAATATTAATAAACTGAATGTGCCAAAGAAAATTTCCTATACTACTTCACAAGAACTGTCTCACTTCATTCAAAGACTTCCAAATAAAAAATCTCCAGGTCATGATCTTAAACCCAACATTGTATTAAAAAAGCTTACCAACAAAGCTTTTGTATATTTGTAGATGATTTTCAATGTTGCCCTTTTAATTGGGTATTTTCCTAGAACCTGGAAGCTTACTGAAATCATTGTTTTTCATAAGCCAAACAAACCTAAGCATTTGCCATCTAGTTATCGACCCATTAGCTTACTGCCTTCGCTATTGAAATTGTTTGAGAAAGTTATTCATCATCGCATTTGCAAATTTACGTTCCAAAACAAGATTATACCAGATTTTCAGTTTGGCTTTCATCCGAAACATTCTACAATACATCAATTACAAAGAGTCACTGAATGCATTATAAAAGGCTTTGAAAAAAGACAGTATACTGCCGCTGTGTTTCTGGACATTGCCCAAGCATTTGATACTGTTAGGCATGATGGTTTAATGCTAAAATTATATAGAATTGGCTAGTTCAGTCTTCTTGGCTGATGTTATACTGCCAGCATTCCATTGTAAGATGTTTAGATGATTCTGTACCATTAAAGTAGTCCCTTCCTGGAGATCCGATTGGGGGACTATTTTACCTCCAGATAATTTTACCTTAATGGTACTCATTTCATATTGGAGTTAAATGGCAAGTTGTAGCCGATATTTTCACTCGGTAAAAAGAAAGAGAATTCAATATCCAATACAATGGGCAACACCTTCCTAGGACTTATGAATCCAAATATCTTGGAGTTATTTTCGATAGTAAGTTAACATGGAGCAACCATTTGAAATACATTTCTGAAAAAGCTCGTAAAAGATTCTCCCTTCTAAAAAGACTAGCAGGAAAGAAATGGGGATGCTCTAGGAATACTTTGAACACTACATACAAAATGTTTATACAGCCAGTGCTGACATACTGCGGAGAAATTTTAATTACTTCACCTTTCATAAACGACATAGAATATGTTCAAAACCAAGCTCTCAGACTCATTACTGGTGGAATCAAAACAACGCCAATAGATTCTATGAGATTCCTCACTAATATTAACAGCATCAAAATGACAATAGAAGAAAAAGCACTGATTCAATATGAAAAACTTATCAGATTACCAGGTAACAATTGGCATTCATACAGTCCTCTTTTTTAGATTGAAAACTCAAAAAAGTTTCATGTCCATTGTTCAAGAATTAAAACAGAAAATCAATATCCCGAATTTAAAAGAAAACTTACAAATTAAATCAAACCCTTTAGCTCTATTAAATATAGAATATAATCTAAATTTAACAGAAGAAATACTGAAATCAGAAGTAAACACTTAAATGCTGAAACAATTGTCTTCAGAGACAATTAATATTAGGTACCCTCCACAAAACTGGCTTCATTTATACACCGACGGATCCTTGATCTCCAGAGAACAAGGTGCTGGTGCAGGTGTTATGTGCTGTCTCTTCTCACTTTATAGATCTCTTGGATATGGAACAACAAGTTTTGATGGTGAAATCATTGCGATAAGTGAATGTCTCAGGAATCTTCTATGCCACATCAATAAATTTAGGAATGCAGTTATATTGTCGGACTCCAAAGCAGCTATTCTATCAATCGTCTCTAAACACACACCTTCATCTCAAACAGCAGAAATAACTAAAATGCTCTCTCAATCATTATCACTCAATAAAAGAGTTGTGTTCCAATGGATACCATCCCATTGTGGAATCCTGGGAAACGAGAATGCGGATGCTTTAGCAAAGAAGGGCAGCACTGCTACTTACAGACCTGTTACTAAATCTACATATTACTCTGTGAAGAGATTTATTAAATCTACATACTTAGACTTCAACAAACAAAATTTGATAACTCAATGCCAAGGGAAAAAAATGGAACTCTCTGCATCAAAATCCACAGTTAATTCCCGATTTACCACGAAAATCGTCTGTAGCTGCATTTAGATTGGCAACAGGCCATGATTGTTTGGCCAAACACCTGCATAGAATTGGAATATATCAGTCCCCTAACTGCCCATTGTGCAACTCAAACCAAGAAATGGATTCGGAACACCTCAAAATCTGTGCTTCAGTGGCTAGTCATGATAATATCTTTGAAAAATATTAGAGTGCAAGAGGTCAAATGACTTTGTTGTCAAATGCCTGGCATTAGAAAACAACAACAACATATAGAATTGGTTTTCCTGACTATCTCACACACATCGTGAAAAGCTTTTTATCTGAGCATCAGTTCTGAGTATGTATAGATGGCATTAAATCAATGTGTCCAATTTAGCCGGAGTACCACAAGGCTCTATACGTCACCACTTCTCTTCAATCTCTTCACATATGAAATTCCATATTTATGACCGTCAGCTTGTATGCTGATGATACAATTCTCTTTTATTCTCATTTTAACCTAAGTACTGCAATTAGTACTCTTTAGACATCCTTACATGAGCTGTCTAACTGATTATCTGACTGGTGATTACTACTCAACATTACCAAGACAGAAGCTAAAATCTTCTCTTTAAGGCCTATTCATAATCCGCCTCCTTTGATTCTTCTAAATGAACAAGTTACATAGCTATCTAGCCAAGAAGCTGTAAAATATCTGGGTGTATTATTGATACGAAGCTTAGCCTACATGGAATACCCATATAACTCGCATTTCAACACTCGCCTCTTCCAGAATTCGAAAATTATACCCTTAGGTTAACAGACATTCACAAATTGGATTGAATTGTTCAATGTTATTCTACACCTCGCTTGTACGACCTTTTTTAACTTATGCAGCACCAGTGTTGTTGTTGTTGTTGTGTTGTTGTTTTCTAATGCCAGGTGTTTGACAATAAAGTCATTTGACCTCTTGCACTCCAATATTTTTCAAAGATATTATCATGACCAGCCAATGAAGCACAGATTTTGAGGTGGGGAACCAGTGTGGGGAACAGCAAATAAGACTCACATGCATCGCCTACAAGTTCTTCAGAGCAAGTTCCTGCAAACAGCAACAAATGCCCCCGTGGTTTGTTAGAAATCAGCAGCTGCATCAAGAAATGGAAATTATTCCACTGGAACAGTACATTCATTCATTATCAAAATCTTTCTTCAAGAAACTTCCTGGCGTTCCTGGAGCTGTGGCATGTTAACATTGGAGCAAGATCTTGTCAGTCACCTAGACTTAAAAGGAAACTACCTCAGGACATCTTTCTTAGTGATATAGATGTCTCATAAATTTTAATCACAGTAACACCAAAACTCAGCATCGTGATTAATTAATTTAAAAATAAATTTAATAACTAGAGGAGCCTTTACAGCCAACCTCATCATGCTATTGTATATGGGCTATGCCATAATTTAACAGTGGTCTATATAGCAAGTTTGTTGGTCGACCAATAAATAAATTACAAAAAAAAAAAAACGCACGTTCAATGAAGATTTTGTGTCTATATGATGCGCTGTTTAGAACATCATCTTCACTATGTACAGTCTATATATTAATATTAAATGTCAATCTTGCATGCAAGAAAAAATCACGCAAGTGTACTACTTCTCATGCATTGTGACTGCAGTTTCCTATCAATTACTGGTAGTAAAAATCACAACATTTCGTAAATATAAAAAAAAAAAAAAAAAGAGAGGGTAAAGTTAGACCTACTTACAAATGCTTAAATTATGAATTCATGGAAATGGAAGATAATACAGTACCTTAATTCATTGGAACATCTTATAATAATAATAATAATAATAATAATAATAATAATAATAATAATAATAATAATAATAATAATAACAATAATAATAATAAATAGGTGAAAAAGGTTGGCCACAGTGTTCACGTAAAATGTATTACATTTCTTTCATTATTTCCGAAAATGTATGATGTACGATATGAATTGAACAACAGGAAGGTAGTGTATTAGTTTATAATATCAAATATGTAATATCTTTTAATATCAAGAATGACAACCATTTATTTTAATATAATTGTGAAGCAGAAGTTGGAAAATGGCATCCATTTCCATAAAATACTGCACAACGCATTTAATAAACATTGGTGAATCCTTTAAATGCCTCAAATGTCAATATAATTTAAGTGTTCTGCTATGAATCTCTAGAACTGAACAGCACTCCTAGCGGCGGAATTGGCATTATGCAGGAACCTCTGAGAGCTATATTTCAAGCGCTATGTGCCAGCTTGTATATTATTACATAAGCAACGGTTGAAACATATGGCAGAATTGCAAATGATTACTGTGACAACACTGAACCACATTCGAATGCTAATGTTATTAGAAGTTAGGCCATGAACCAATGAAACTTGTGCACACCCCAATGACACCACCTCCCCTTGAGGCACCGAAGTTACATATAAAATTAGCCATGTTGCACAGCCTCTCACCATAATACCTTGGCATCAAGAGCAGCTACAAACCTGTGCGACAACTCGTTTGCTTTGTGATCATGAGTTATGCAATATTAAAGTGAAAATAGACGCGTATGCTACACTTAGAATGAATCACAACTTTGGAATGCCCTTCATTAATTCACTCCCTTGGGGCAAGATAATGGTAACCCACAATATTTTAAATTCTGAGATCTTTTGGTTATAGCTCATTTCCTTAGATATCTCTCATATCCTCTGCGTAAACACCGGATGTTGACACTGCCGATGTCAACTCTGAGTAGCTATTATAATTTTGCCAGTTTCCTACTTTTGGTATTCAAG